>NW_022474206.1:5106394-5330124 GCF_003357145.1 Venustampulla echinocandica | reverse complement strand
CCCCCCCCCTTAACTCTCGAGTCTTGGCTTAGAATGCTAAGTATAATTTGTAGCGCTCAAGGTTGGATGGCTTGCTTCCAATGGCAACACCCTCGGAACGCTTAAAGATTCCGTCAATGGGATGGTGTCTAATGGTCTAACGCTTGGCAAAGATGTTGCTACTCAAGCCAACAGCGCCCTTGGAGCCCAGAACAGCCTATCAAACAGAATCACCATCCTTATTAATGCATGGAAACAGAAGGTCGCGGATACGAATGCTATGATGTTCTCCGGCAGCAACGATCATAGTGGAATGCAGTTACTATTGAACATGATGGATGAAGGGAAGCTCCTTGATTATACCGACATCGTTAAGACATCTCTGGCTGGCCCAATTATCGAGAGGATACTTTGGGCTATCATGATTCCTTGGGCTTGGTCTATGTCAAACGCTGGCATTTACCCATTCATTATGTAAGAGTGCAGTTCTACTAATCCCTCGCATTGGCATTCGAAACACCCATGGCTAACACCTGCTCACAGGATTTCCGATGATGAAGGCGAGCGGAACCGATGCACCAATCTAGAGACAGGAAAGAAATACATTGCTGACTACGAAAAAGTCTTTGTCTGTGTTGATGGCAAGTCCTACTGGCTCGTGAATGTCGCTGGAGGAGCACAAGTATCATGTGGCTATTACGACCAAGACGTAATTTGTGAAGACAACTATTTCAGCCCACTGCCTGGAACTGACCAGCTTCTCACTAATGGAAAAAACAATCCTTGGGGAAGTTTGACCATAGGCGACATTGTCACTAGCTCAATCAATAGTTACAAAGCCAATGGCAACAAGCCTGGCTTTGTCTTGGACATGTCAAAGGGCTCATCCGTCGATGAGCTTGCTTCGAAAGGGGTACAGGCCGCAGGGGTTTTTACTCTACCAATATGTACCAGAGAGGAGGCATGGTATAACTGGTTTGACGGTCCTCTCGCCAGTAAAGCGAAGAACTATCCTTGTAACTGATGCAATACTGCTTGTACTAGTTGTACCTCTTACATTCCGGGTCGTGTTCTATTCTTAAGTTAGAGGGTTTGAAATGTACTTTATCGCCCTTTAAGGCCGCATGGAAAGGCTTAGCCCCGAGGTAGCTTATTATTATGGAGGATTTTAAAGCCTAATTTCTGAATCCATCCTTGAGACCCAGACTAGTTCTTTGACGTATTATTCGATTTATAGATAATTTCGTTGCCCACAAAAGGTTACCAGTACAAAACCGCAGTATGCCGCCGATCTTGGAGGAAAATGTGTGCTGTTGAGGCACATCATAAATAGAGTTTAGGAACAGTAAATATGAACATTAAGTGGACACTCCTAGGTGATCGTTTCGGGTCACCATAATAATTCTACTTTATGAATATTGCACAAATAGTTTAAGTCAGAGCCTGCCTTACGAATCTCTTTCTCTCCTTGTAAACAGTCATTTTGCCCAAGTCGCACCCGACCTCGTTCGTGCTCTTGTACCGTCACAAAAACAGGCAAAACAGAGGGAGTTTTAAGGAGAGTCATAAGGAGCGTCGATTAGATAGGTCATTCAATGACAAGAATTTACAGTACATTCCATTTCATTTGATTCATTTTATTCATTTCATTCATCAATACCCTTCTCAGCACAGGGCAAATTTCTGTACTTGGAACTCGCCCCTGACGTGAAAAGCAATTGCTTCGGAGTCCATGAAACCATGCAAATAGCATTCTCCAATAAACAAATATTCTCCCCCAATTCTCTTCCGTAGAACTACCGGCACACTGCAACCGAACAGAACACAGATCAGATCTCCCTGCTGCGCTTCTTGGGGGAGTGCTCCAATGTAGCCTTGTTTTGTGATAGCTATGCATCGTCTGGTCATACCTGCTCCTAGGGCCCTGCAAACTTTTGCAAGAAAGGATTCCCGTTCAGGATCAGTAGTATCTGCAGGAAGATTCAAGCTCATGAATTTTTGAATGCCATCCCTTGTGAGGCGTTCGGTTTTTGAGATCCGGCCGCAGAAGAGACTTTGAAGGTATGCGTCAAGGATGTATATTTCGTGGAGAGATGGATCCGCCTTCTTTGGCTCGAAGTATAGAGAAGGCTTTTCTGTGGGAGGACTGGATCTTGCTAATTCGTCTGTTGATTGCGAGTGCTTCGACAAACGATCCGTCGATTTGGGTAGACGAGCTATTAATGGTGATTTTATCGACACTGACCGCAAGTGTTTTGAGAATTGATCCAACGAATTCCAGTATTCGCTATACATGCTGATAACAGAAGATATATCTTCCAAACATGATTGAACATCCTTTGTAAAGCCGTCGAGGAGCCCACCAGATGAAGAGATGGTAGAATGCCACATTTGTTCGATAGAGCCGAACAGTGCATCTTCAGGCAAAGGATCTGAAAGCATGGCAATGGTATCAATGCAAAGTCCACTCGTAGGTAAGTGTGTCCAGAAATGCTTCAGTTGTTGTTGATCCAACGCCATATATTTCGATCTGTGGTCATGTCCCGAAGCAGTGAAAATACTTTCCCTGCCGTCAATTGGAACCAGGGGTGAAGCTGCAGGGTCTTGATTCAAGCTGTAGTCAGGTATCCATGATGGTAATTGTTCCTGTCGGCCGAGACTTTGCCACCCGCATAGGGGGTCTAGTGATCCAGATTGTTCTATGAAATGGAATGTAGCATTTGCATAAACCTCGCTCACAGACTTGGTGTAATCAGGCATCAAGAATGTGTTCATTTTATCTCCCATCATGCCAAGAAGAGAAAATATCTTGTCTCGTGGGTCTGTGGCGTTTCTGTGTCGACACTCTCGAATTAAATCTCGGAGTGGCTGTCGTTTTCCGCTGTTCCAACTCTGCCGAATCTTCTCCAGTCCGGTCAACTTTCGAATATTGTTGACCGGAGCTTCAAGACTGAAATTTAGAAAGTATACAGCACGTAGGAAGGACTCCCAATACAGTGACTTCCCATACCCGAGGATCGAAGCGTCATTGGATGCTCCTAATTCTTGTACAACCCACATTCGCTCAAACCAAGTACAACTTTGAATTAGCTCCTGGTCGATTAGGTTTGCGATGAAAACAAAATCTTCATCCTGAACAGTTTTAAAATGTCGTGAATGTGGTTTCCATTCAACCAACGTTTGGATCGTATCATGATGGAGTGATAGTATGTCGTCGGGGTCGAGAACCATTTCTGCCTTGTCATCCCTCACGTCCGAATCCAAGGCGTCCGTAATTTCTACCAACGACTGTCCAAACCCATACCCAGCACGCACAATTCCAGCAGTAGGTATCAACAACCCCTTCACAAATCTCTCTTCGAATTTACTCTCTTCCGATGGTACCATATCGGATTCTTCGGGTCCATAATGTCCAGTGAGATCAGCAATGAATTTGAGACATCTTCGGCCTTCTTCAGTAGGTGACCCAAGCCATATTCTCACATCAGCTGCAGCGTGGTATACCTCTCTCATTAGAAGGATCTGCGCAGACCTCTCTGTAAGGTTATCTTGGCAAATGCAAATTGCGTCAGCCCAGACGTATACATCTCCAATTGCATCTCTCTGAATATCTCGAAGAGCCTTATGCAGATTTTCTGTAATACCGAGCCTCTTATTATCGATTATAATCTCGTGCGTTCGAGCCGGATTTCCCCATACATAGGACAGAGCATTGAAGGACGGTAGTAGAGCAACCCGTAGTATTCTCTGCCTTCTAGAGAGGGTAGTCAAGGGCAAAGAGTAGTTCTTTAGTTGCCCGACTAGAGGATTTACATTGGCACGTCCAAGTGCTTGTCTTATATCGAAGGTGAGTTTGAGGAGGCGGATGTCCTCTGTTGCATTTTTCAAGGGTTGGTAGATATAATCAGACATTGTAACCAGCAGATCATGGGAAGACAGTCTATATTCTATTATAGTAGTTAAGGCGAAAGTGGATAGCCTAATGAAAAAGAATCGACACCTATACGAGTACCACGTGATTTAGCGCAAGCCACAAACGCTTGTGTTACTCTCCAATCATATATCTCAATCGTCCGGATCTAAATTAGAAGGCAAAATATATTCGGCTATAATCCTATTAGTTAAAAGTAATATACTTCTCTATTTAAGATTATTTCTTTAAATAGCTTTCTTTCTTTAAGTCTTAGTTCGCTCCTAATATGTAGAGATACTATCTGTTCGTTAGTAACTTTACTTCCTCTTAATATTACTAAATATCTAAATAGTAAATAATTTTGATACTTCCTAACCAACTTTTAGGCTAATATATTTCATATATATAAATTACTTACTTCTTAAGTTCTTAGTTTACTCCTAGCTTTTTAAGTACTTAGTTCTTTTCAAATAACTTCTCAAAAGTAAAAGCGGTATGCGAACTGAAATGGGTTAAAAATGTCAAGTGGTCGCGCAACCCACAATACTCTGCTATGTGTTGCTTGCAAAATCCTACCATAGGATAAGAATGGCTCGAAGACAAGAGGCGACTATCAATCGCAAGCTGCCTCCGACTTAAGCATTATTCGGGGATTTGGACCGGAAGTCCATGAACAGAAAATGAAGTCCTACAAGTTATCAGAGAAGAAGAACTTCGTTCTATTCCGTCGAAACCATGGAAATAACCCCTCTAGAAAGCTTCGTGGCCATCAAATGGTCGGAGTTGAAGTACTTTTCTACTGTGTACAAACGTAGATCGGAACATTAAACCGTTTATATCATAACCATAAATCTAACCTGGTTTAATCGCATTGGAATACCGTATAGCATTTCCCTACCATAAGCATATTCATTCATCTTTAAAAGTGATGTATTCAAGACGTCAGGCTCTTCTTCTCCAAAATCTCCTCCTGTGGATAAATTTTCTCGCCCAATATCTCTGCCGCCTTGGCAGTGCCTTGAGCTGCAAATTGCTCGACGCCGACACAAACATAAGTCTTGAATTTCCGGACCGGCAATTTTGCTTCGAACATTTCGTGGATTTCCTCCAGAGTCCGATCCTTCGTCTCCGGGACGAAAATTAGAATAAAGACACACAAGACCATGTTGGATCCAAACCAAATAAATCCGTATTTTGCTGACCAGCTAAGTTGTTGCGGGTTGATAAAATACGGTGCAGTAAAGATACCAAGCCAGGTACCCAAGAAGTTGAGCGCAGTTGCGGAACCATAAGTGAAAGCACGCAGATGGTTGTTGGGGAATTCGCCTCCTACGAGCCATGCCTGGGGAGCTATCCATACTGTTAGATTTCTGAATGCAGGGAGGAGTGGAGGCGGATCTTACAATAAGCCACGTATGTAAAGTAAAATAGGCAAAAGAAAGCAATAATAGTTTTGCCAGAGACGGGTGAGGAGCCCTCTGCCGCCCAGACAATGGCCGGGACAAGTTGGAAAATACCGCAGAGGAAACATCCCCAGAAAAGCACAGTGCGGCGGTTGAGGTAGCGAACAAAGCAGATGCTAAACAGACAGCCGACAAGGCCAATACAGTTTAGAAGGACGGAGTAACCGAAGGCATTCCCAACATCGGCCACGGTCAGGAAGTAAGTGGTGTAATTGGTAATCCAAGACGAGCCTGACTCTCAGTTAGCGATTATCAGTTGGTCGAGCTGAGGCGAGACTATACCATTAGCACAATGGAAACAGACTACAGCGAAGCAAAGGAGTGTCCGTCTTAAATTAGTTCCTCGCCACATCTCCATAAAGAGATAGCCAGTGTTTGCCTGCACTTGTTCCTTGGTGGATTCCCTGATCTCGCTCAATTCGGCCTGGAACTGATGCTCATCGATAGCCTTACCTCTCAACGTTCTCAATGCTTTCTCGCTCTCCTCATCTCTGCCCTGAGACATCAACCACCGAGGGCTCTCGGGTGCCCATATACTCGCGATTGATTGAATAGTTGGGGCGATAAAGAACATCGCAAGAGGAATCTGATAGGCCTTCCTGCCTTTCATTTGGTGAGTTCCAAGGTCAATACTGGCCCCAGTAATGGACCCTACACACAACATGACTTGGTAAAGACTGAACACCAAGCCACGAAGATGAGCCGGTGCACATTCGTGGATGTACATTTGAGCGAAGGTAAAGAACCAGCCTACAGCGACACCTGGAAACAAAACGTTAACAAGACATTTGTTGCCTCGCTCTACCTAGAGAATAAACTCACCTAGAATAAGTCGTGCTGCATACATTGCTCCTAGATTCGTGGTACTAATCATGATTATAGCGGCAATCGCGTTGAGGATGGATGCCGCCCATAAACCATGCTTCCGGCCAAATCTTGAGCTGATTGGGCCGACCAACAGAGAGCCAACGAAGGTCCCAATTGTGACGAACGAAGACATAAGTTGTTGAACAGTTGCCTTTGATAAGGACAACTGTTAGCGCCAGTGCCCTGAAGCCTAGGATTCGGTTCATGGGGTTATAGAACATACATCAATATTCCACTTTTTTAACTTGGGGTCATAATACCCGTAGACTTCAAGGAAGCCTGGCATGCTAATTTATTTCGTTAGCCAATTTAGTATAGTGATGTTTAGTAGATAGTGGTGCTATACGAGAGAAAGCCGCCAATGAGTGCATAATCAAGACCGTATTGAAAAGTGGAGAGGGTCATAAAAAAGCAGATAGTGAGGCATTGCCAATGACTCCTGACGTCGAGCTTCAGAGGATTTGCGGAAATCACTGCTGTACGGCTTTTCCCGGCAGCCATGGTAGAACGCTATCGTGGTGGTATCGTCAAAGGCTTGGATGGATTCTAGACAGCCCCAGATGTTGTCGAATATCGTTGGTGGTAATTGTGGCGAGGGGAGGATGGTGTCAGTCTTCTCAAAACTTGAGCAATAATTGGCAGAAGGATTTCCGTTTGTTAAATAAAATCCAGATCTCGCTGGAGGCCCACGTCAGGCGGCTCAGGCCCCATGTTGTGATGTGAAGGCTGAAGGGATATTTCCGGGCAACGCAGGCTTCACAAATGCCCAGAAATGCCCAGCATTGAAGATTTGATATTTACACAAAATAATAAGAGACTTGATTAGACGGCGAGCTTCCATTGGGTGCGAGGTGCGGGAGTGTTTCCAGCATACCCTATCATCTTGTCATCTTGTACCTGCCGTGCTAGGTGCTATGCATTGTACTGGGCGTTTCCAGTTACACCTGTCCATGACTTGGGGTTGCGTTGTGGGGTGGTTTTGCTGGTTCGTGGATCATCAACCCGCCTCTTTACCCTTACCCCGCTAAACCGGATTTTACCCTGCTCCGTCCGAGACATATTAATCCGTATACAGAGTTCCATTTGAATCATTGAGCCCAGGAATTGGAAGTATAAATATATTTGTGCTAGAGACTTTGTGAAGGTGCTGCTGAGCCGGAAAACAGCCAAACAAAAATGGTAGGTGTCTGTTATGTTATTTTAGGGCCACATTGCTTGACTAGTTCCACCGGATCATATTTCTCCTTACTTCGTGATATTAGATATGAGGTAGACATACGAAGTACCCCGTTCTTCCGGACTAGCTAGCTGCCATCTTGCACTAATGGGCGTAATTGTCTATCTCTGATCCCTAAAACGTGGAAATGGTCGCCATCTGCGCTGTGGAGAATGTGGGACTGTCTTGTCTGCCTCCCGCGTGGTTACATGTGGTAGTATAGCGCTCTGCACCGAGCCCCTTATAGCGCAAATCCCATAATCACAACCAGTAGGCGTAGACTCTGCTCCGTATACTTGAATAAGCACTTTACATACGAGGTACGTACATCATAATTTGGTGATAACATCTTGCCAAGGGCCGAATAAGTTTTTAGTTTTGCGGTGCATGTACCAGGTACATGGTCACGGCTTTAGTTGGCTGGACGAAGGGTGAGGTGGTAGTGGGATGCGATAGCTTCGAAGTTGAGATTTTAGAGATCTTCGACATGCAGGAAAGTCGAGTCGAGTGCATCTTGACGATGACCGCAACACCTTCCAATAACGCTTAAGCCCGCAGCATGTCAGCTATATAAATGAAGCCATATTAAGGCTGAATAGAAATGCCGTGTCATTCACCTATGAAATCAGTCAAACAATACCGAGAGCTTGGGCGGCAGGAATGGTCAAAGGGAGGTTTTGGCGAAAATATTGAGAAATCATACCCCCGAGTCCCCGACGAGCGAGGTCACAACATCGAGCCAACCCATGGCTTGCTCCAATCTGCGCTTACTGGCAAAGATAAACAAGAAGGTTGTTTTCCAGGACCGCCAAGTTCAGTGGGCTAGCCGACAATAGAATAAACAAGAGAGATATCTCCCCCGCAGGCCACATATTTTAATGCTTGCGTCCAACCCCTGGGAATACTCTTGCTTGGTATCTGGTGTAGCGGAGATGATCGGCTCACCGCCGCCAGGTCTGGGCCATGGGTTAGCAAGCATTCTCATCGCTTGTTCGACGCCTCAAAGGTTGTCAGCGTTGATACTATTGATACGTTGCAGTTGATATGGCTCCCATCTGACCCTGTACGGCGCATCCCGCCCCGACGTTCTCTTAGAGCTCCAGGGCTCCACTCTCACCCCTTACTTCGTATTGTGGCTCACGTCGCCTGCACTAGCTTCCGCTCCTAGCGCCCCAAATTCACTGGGCTAGTGCCTGGTAAGGAGAACTTTGTTTGCACACTTAGGCCATGGTTATATGCCGTGAACATCGTGGGGCGCGGCTTGGGGTGGCGTCGTGGGGCGCGGCTCCTGAGTTGAATACGGGCTGCTGCTAACTGCCTTTGGAATAATAAGTAGTAAAATGTACGAAGGGATCAAGATTTGGTAGATCTGCTAGATCAAGCCCGTTTCACGGGTCCCGTCCCGGCGCCATGTCTGGGTTGCTTCAACTTCCTGGTGCCGGGTGGGCTGTTGGAACTTCGAGGCTATTCTTTCTTTCAACAGCCAGCACTATCCAGGAGCCGGAGACGGGGCGGAGGCAGCGGCGAGTTGTGATTCGCAATAATTAGCCTTTTTCGAATCCTATACCCGGCCGGATTGTATATAACCTCTGGTCAGATTGTCTCTGATGCTTCGAGAACAAGAGGCAAGCAGGTACCCAAGGTATGTATATAATGTTTTTTACCCTCAGCTATGACATCGAGATCGATCATGGGCTGAGTTCCCTCGCCAATCCCTCAACTCTCTACCACAATGAAGTTGTTTCCCACGTGGCTCAGCAGGCAAGATATGCCATCTGGCCCCCAGGAGTCGGTTCTCACTACCTCTCTGGTCCAGCCGCTTGTGAAGTCTAGAGCTGCAGCCTCCAACTGGGACATGTTCCTACCATCCTTGACGGTTTACAGACGCAACGAATCACACGAGCCGTATTGTTGGTTTTGCCAGGACGATGCAGTAGATATCGGCCAGTGCTGATGTTGCCCGCATTTCAGTCAGAGTCGAATACTAAAGCCAGTGGCGGGCAAGGTGGGCTTGACTTTGCTGGGCCCGTCTCTTGGCTCTTAAGTAAGGGTTAGCAGTGCCGTTTGATACTTCGGATAAGCTTTAGTGGCAAGCTTGTGACCAGGACTCCTCCTCCACGGCTCTGAACAGCTGGATGTCTTGCGAAATCGGATCCAAAAGGTGGGACGGATGGCAATATCATATTTGTGTGCCTGTTTGTGTTTGATATTGGGATCGATTAATTCTGCTCGTTCGAAAACGCAGATAGGTAAGAACCGGGAGGGGTTTAATTGTCCCAGGAAGGAGCCTTTGGCAGAGCGGCGAAGAGCCCTGACGGTCATGGGCTTCTTACAGCGGTGTGAACCTTCTATTTGTTTTACTGCTGGACTTTAATGCCTCGGATTTCCATTCTGAACTGGGCGGTGGTGGATTGACGAGATGTAAAACTTTAGCCTCATCAACTTCTTTTCTCCTGCTCAACTTCTACAATGCCCTGCTCTTCTTCGATCTGATTTTCGGACTAGCAACCCCAAACAGCCTGCTGGGCAGTCGATCTCTCAGAGCGAGATCCAAGTCCTTCATTCCCCCCTTCTATGTTGATCTCCTCCCCTTTCCATCTCCTTTCTGTCAAACAGTCGTGACGCGACGCGTCAAACAGAGGGCGGCAGCTTATTCTGTCACGATCCGCCATCTACCAGCCTGAACGGGGCTACTCTCACTCACCTTCGACATCCCTTTCCTCGTCACCAACAACTCCTCCTCAAGCACCCTTGGTTTGTGCTGATCTTGACAGGCAAGTATGTTTCCTATATAGGCAGTGTTAGCTCGACCCCTGGCGTTATGCTAACGCTTTCTATGTGCAGTATGGAGTACTTTTGTTACCATTGCCCGCGTACTTGCGCTAGCAAGGCAGCTTTGGACAATCACTGTTGGGACAAGCGTCATAAGCCTGCCTCAATATGTATTGATTGCGGCGACTTGTTCGACAGTGCAGGTGCCTTGGAGAAGCATACAGCTTCTGAGCATCCCCCGTCCCAAATAGAGTTAGTTTGTGACAACTGCCACCGTACTTTCTCTAGCATGGCGGCTTTGGATAGTCACTGTTCGGTCAAAGGTCATCAGCCATACTTGAATGATTTCCTCCGCCAGAAGCTTGGCTTTCAAGCTCCAGTGCTGAGTTTGGAGTGCGGCCTATGCCGGTGCCAATTTTACGATGATGCGGGTCTTGAGCAACATAAGGCTGATATGCACCAGATCAAGTGTTCGGAATGTCCAACAATCTCGACCTCCCTTACAAACTATCTTCAACACCTGAAAGGCAAGCACGAATTGGCATGCGAGAAATGCACTGGTACATTCAAAAGCTCCGAAGCCCTCATAGACCACACAAGTCAGTGGCACGAATTCAAATGCACCAAGTGCGATCAGATATTTAGCTCGGCAAGTCTACTGCAGGAGCACCTCCATCCCGGCCACCTCTTCTCCTGTGTCGCTGGTCTTGCTGGTTTCCACGCATTGAAAGACCTCGAGGAGCATCACCAAGTTGCACATCGGTATGAATGTAATAAGTGCGATAAGTTCTTCAATAGCATGGATCTTCTTTGGGCCCACTATGATTCCACGCATATCCGTCAGCGCAAAGTTTGCCGTGATTTCATGGACCCGTCCCTCGACCTTAGAGAACACGACATATGCTTTCATATATCGCGGCAGCATATCCCGCCACCTACTCTTGTTAATCGATCAGTCAACGATCCAAAGCCCCAGCCAACACCAACAACGGTGTTAGCTAGACCAATTACCGCTTCTCCAGCCACGATCCGCGCCATTTTAGCTTTCGAAAAAAATATGCTGATGCTTGGTGCGGAACGCACGAGAAGAGATCAGGAACAACAAGCCATGGCAAACTCGGCAAATATGGAGTGGATTCGCAATAAAGCGAAGGCGATGGGTATCGATCTGATGTCGAACCAGACTATGTATCCAACCAACCAGTGTCCAAAGCCCTGCGAATCAACCTACTGAAATGCCACAGAAGGAACCTCAAAGTGAAATTGTGGCTAATCCAAAATCCACACCATCAACTTTCCGCGAGTGATTATTGTGCGGGGATATGGTGTGATTGTACGATTACTTGATGATTTTATGACGAAATGGGGGGAGTTGTCTCAAGTTTATGCGGGTCGGTCCATTGCGTGTCAAGCGATGGCTATAAATTGAAAATTGAGCGAGATTATGGAGATCTGGTGGGGGTTTCAATGCCTATTTGAAACAATTGATTGATGGGGAGCATTGTTGGAGTATGTATAGTTTAGTTGTCGCAGTCTGTATATTAGATAGTTGCTTTCGGAAAAAATGAATGTAGCTTTAGGTTGCGCACCCAAGGTATCCTGTATCATGTTCTTAAATTAGTCCTTGTTATTGGCGCTGTCAGTAACAGAGGTGCTAGAATATCTACCTTGCGACCTTCGGGGGGATGAAGCATGTTGCCTAGCTCAATACAACAACGTTACAGTCTACTATGTGCTTAGTCCCACCCCTATAGAAGCGCTATTAGGAGCAAGCTAACACATAAATTGATTATTTTGCCAGTATTTCGTGGCTTAACCGTTCAAGTTTGTCTATTACAAAGTCGGACGTTATCCCAACCTCACCAGAACGTCAGTTTTTTAAAGATCAGTCCCTAGGAACCTAGTCTCTCTCGGTGTCTTGAATATAATAACTGATTCTTGAGAATAAGTTGTAATTTTTGAGATGCTCTACACCAAGCTTTATAATCGGTGGTTTGGGTTCTCAGCAAGGGTGGCCTGGTACCTTTAACGATATATAGGCTTCTAAATAGTCGGCGCCTGGGGGATGATGGACAGGAGAAGAGGGCTATCCAAACTTAAGCCCATCTTTAGAGGCCGATTTAATAGAGCAACTGATTGATAACGTACTTCCATTTTTTTTGGTAATCCTATTCATAATGCCACTCTACACATCTCACGTCAACTAATCATTATATAGTACACCGTAATTTTTTAGTTCACAACTGCTCATTGACAAACAGCCCAGCCATGCCCTGCCCAGTTCCAATACACATACTTGTCAAAAGGATCTTCTTCTTCTGCCTCCTGCACTCACTCAGCCCTGTAACAATCTGTCTCGTACCTGTGGCACCGAGCGGATGGCCAAGCGCAATAGCACCGCCGCGAGGGTTCATCTTCTCGTGTGGCAGCTTTAGAGTATCCTTGCAGTACACAGCCATTGATGCAAATGCCTCATTGACTTCGATAACGTCGATGTCATCGATGGTGATGTTGTATTTGGAGAGGAGTTTAGGAATAGCAATTGAGGGGCCGATTCCCATGATGCGTGGAGCGAGGCCGGCGACGGTGGCGCCCACGTATTTGGCTAGGATGGGCTGGCCGAGCTCGATAGCGCGGGAGCGACGCATTAGGAGAACTGCGGCGGCTCCATCTGTGACCTGGCTGGAGTTGCCACCGGTGGACTTATCGCCAAAATCTGGGAATGCGGGTCGGATCTTGCTCAATGACTCGAATGTGGTTCCATATCGCACACCCTCATCCTTCGTCAAAGTAACCCTCTTCACCTCGCCGGTCTTTGGGTCCTTAACTTCAGTGGTGATAGGTACTATCTCGTCGTCGAACCACCCAGCTTTCTGGGCTCTCTCTGCGCGCTGGTAGCTCTCGGCGGCGAATCTGTCTTGTTGTTCTCGGGGGATGTTGAAATCCTTGCCCACGTTCTCGGATGTCTGTCCCATAGGCTGCATGCAATCTGCCGCCTCTTGGTTCTTGAGGACATCTGGGTGGAAAGGTAGCTCGAGACGGTCGCCACCGGCGGACATCATTTCAGCGCCCATGGCAATGCCAATATCGATATTGCCGGATGAGATTTGGTTCGCGATATCTTGGGTAGCTTTCAGGCCGGAGGAGCAGAAGCGGTTCACGGTCGAGGCAGCGGTGGTATTTGGGAAGCCGGCTGCAAGAGCCGCTGCTCGGACGAGATATGCAGATTTACCATCGGACACCTGCCAACACAGCTGTTAGAATTGTAATTCAAGGCCGGGATCAAGAGGCTTACATTTCCACAGCAAATATCTTCGACTAGTTTGGGGTCGATATTCGATTTCTCGATCACCTTCTGCAGCAGGGAGTAGGCCAAAAAGTCCAGCTGCGTGTCCTTGAATCCTCCCTTGAAGGCTTTGGTTAAGGGCGTCCGGATGGCGAGAGTAATAACAATATCGTCGGCATTCTTGGAAGTGCTGGAGACCTCTGATTTAGCATGTGCCTTTCCTTGAGCGGCGTCGCAGAGATCACTTACATTGCATTCACGCCGGACGAGCCGGGAGTCAAGTGCTTGAGGATCGAGCTGAGACGTTCACCTGCCATTTTGAAGAGATTGGGATTGGGATTGAGATGGTGTGATATGTTCAAGAGGGAGAGGAATGCAGAGAGTGGATGTGGAAAGTAGAGTGGCAAGTCGGGCGAGGCTCAAGTTTATACTAATAAACAGAGACGTGGGGAAGTTGCCGAGGCATCGGGCGACACACGGGCGGGGACCGACTGGCCGACTGGCCGAGGGACCAGGAAGGCATTTTCTGATACCGGACTCTGGACTTCGCAGTAACAACTCGAACCGCCATCACATCTAGTCAGCTTCTCAGGCTTTTGGAAGCGTCAAAGGCTATGTGCTGGGTAACGGATGGAGTGGATATGATATTTCGTCGTCTCTTTTGCTATCCCTCGTCTCGATCGGCGGATGTAGCAGGAGTAGCCTAGGCTACAGTACCTAGGTACTCGGCGCATCTTCGCACCGTCAACGAACCATTTCCTCACCACAACCCAAACTCCAGAGACATAGCCTCGAGATCATGCTTGCCCTGTTTCCCTTTCTAGTGCCGCAATACGAAGTACGATCGTCCTATTTATGCCTCATAGCTGGAGACACTCCGTTGTACTGGCCGCCGGAGGTGAGAAGCGTGTGCAGTGCAGTCGATGTCGACCCAATCTAGCAGGAGGATCGTGCTTCTTTATGGTCGCGCAACTCGAAAGAGATGTTGTTTTCGGGCATCTGATCTGTGCTGACTGTACTTCTCGACGATATTATATGCTTAATTATAGACACTACTCTTGTTTGTTTCTTAGAAGGTTCCCCTGCGCCCCGCTAAAATCCTTCGTGGGGAAGTTCAAACAACTTGAAACAACTCGTGGAAATTACCAACCTCGACTACTCTATCCTTGATTGGGGAAACGCAGATTTAGGACCTTCACCTCCCTGTCGGTCCCGTTGCCTCGAATCCCAACCGCAACTGATCCTGATCCTTCCTATGCGCCTATCACATGTATACTTGCTGTGGAATCTGTGGAAACGGGCTTGTAGTGGAACGTTTGCCACTTTAATATGCTGACAGGATTGCCACTGTACCCTTCACACCTGCGGAATTTGGCCAAGCTCCCGCACGGGTTTCCTTACTCTCCGTAGGTTCCGTACGCTGTGGCCGAAGGACGAGGATTATATATATACCGTAGGTCCCTGGGATGGACAATCAAGTAAATTATTTAAAGGACCGCCAGGCTCCATCACGCTCATTGCCCCATCATTTGTTAACCGTCTCTCCTTTATCCTCGAGCAAAGCAGTTCAATATGCATACCTACACCTCAGCCATTATTGCTGTGTTTCTCTCGTTACATAGTTGTTCTGCATTCGATGTCCCGAGCAATGTGAAGACGTTTTATGACGGCGTCAAGGCCGCCGGTTCGTGTAAGAACGCGCTTCAAACTGGCTTTTACGCCCACAATGATGGACCGAACAGTATGTAAAGGAAATTTCTGAAATCATTTAGAAAGGTAGAAACTGACCATGACAGCATTCTCTTATTGCGGAGACCATCTCGATGACTATAAAGTCGTGTATATCCAAGGCACTGGTGGGGCATTGGCAGATATGGACATCGATTGTGATGGGCTCCAGGGAGGACCTGGAGATGATGGTCGATGTGGTTCCTCAGGGGATACACAGAGTCAGACTTCATTCAAGGATAAAATTGCCGGGTATGGAGTCTCAGGAGTCAAGGATCTTAACGCTTTCGTCCATCCCTACGTTGTGTTCGGAAACGTAGGCTCCAAGGCTGGATTTACCAACTATGATCCGAGGGCCAATGGAATTGAGCCCTTGAGTCTTATGGCCGTGGTCTGTGGGGGGAAAATGGTAAGTACAAATATTTAGCCAACTCCGCCTCCTGTACATGAGCTCAAGGCTGACGGGTCCTTAGTTTTATGGCATCTGGGGTGACGAGAATGGTGATGATGGCCCCAAAGCTGTGATCGGTGAGGCTTCGATTTCTATGGCCACCCTGTGCTTTGGAAATAGCGTCAACGGAAATAGCGGTCATGACGAGACCGATGTCCTTTACATTGCATTCACAGGCCCCGATGCCGTTCCGGGTGCAAAAGGTGCAAAATGGAACGCCGCCTCCGCCGAGGAGTTCCAAAGTAGCATTAAGACCTTCGGTGATAAATTGGTAAATCGAATCGGGGTTGCAGGCCCAGCGCCATCAACGGGTGTTACGACATTAAAAAAGGTCCCGAGACCTACGTCGACCACGCGCAGCGTGAAAACCCTATCACCAAAACCTGCTTCGTGCTCGTGGACTGGGCACTGTTCTGGTAGGTTATTTCCCCCGCTATATGGCGCGATACCAAGATGAAAATGATAGGTTGCTAACCTAACTTTGAATAGGCGTTTCTTGTTCCTCGGAAGATGATTGCAGTGATGATCTGACATGTATTAACGGAAAGTGCGGTAGTGCTGTTTAGGGAAGGGCACTTGTACTTGTGACAGAATCAACAAACCAACTATCAGCAAGCCCCTAAATATATCTCATTATTAATAAATCTCCAGCTCCAGCCCCAATATAACTCGCCAATTCCTCCTTTGGGTGATCTGACATCTATTGACATAAGGACTAGCTTCATCATTCCGCAACACCTTAAATTCACTAGCCATGTTAGCTTGGAAGGGTAACCTCTTTCACTCCCTGGATAGTTAGATTTAGCTTCTTCCAGTACGCTCACCCCATGCCCATGCCTATCCTAGTCCCAACTATTCAAGTACTCAGAAGAAAAGATCTAGCACATCGTCAGCAAGATTCGCAGTGTTAAATGCCTCCAAAGCCCTCGACTCCACCACTGGGATCATTTGTTCTCCGGAGTCCGCTACAAACCTGCCATAATCTATCGTAGGACATAGAAATTTAAGGGGGCTGTTGAGCGTCTAGGTAAACGAATATAAAATGGTGCTTGGTGCGAGCAATAACTCGTGTTTAGAAGAGTATGCAAAATTAAGCTTGAGAACCAAATCGACACAACAAACCGCATCATCGAAACATAAAGAGACCTCAAGAAACTTTTCAAATTTTGGCAAATGTAGGTCTTGCATAATATGAAAACTGTGGAAATAGTTCTTTTCCTTAAAGACATATTCCCCAATAACACAAAATTCGATCTCTGCATCGTGCGAGTATGCTGAGGAAGGAGGCTATGCACCGCAGGAAGCAATATATTAAAAACTGCTTTCCAGATCACGATTCCCTAGTTAATATAAATTTCACCGGGCTGCAATTGTCCGGTGCCCCTCCATCACTTCCAACGTCGCTCTACATAGCACCTTCAAAGTAGAACGTGCAGGAGTTATCACCTACACAATATACACCCAGCGTAAAAGCAGAAGTCAGCTAGAAGAGACTTGAAGGTTCAACCATGCCCTAGTTTCAAGACCCTTCCGCAATAATCGAGACTACTATTGCCCGCCTTCACAAGGTCGGGTCTGAGGACAAGGTCAGCAATACTCAGCTGCTATATACGACCTCTACGGGGTGCGGGACCCTTCTGAACTATTACATGAATGGCGGGTTCGTCATGTTGATGACGAAGAAGTACAGAGAAATCGATAAAACAGCATTGACACCTGGGTGCAGCAATCGAACAAATCTCGCGCATTAGCCTATTAGTACTAGAGGCGTCCGTACAATCACTATGAACGGCCAGCCGAGAGTTACTGGTATGGCGGATGGCCAATCATCATGATGTTGGAAACATATCTAAGAGGCATGCCTATAAGAAGGGCAAGTTCTAGGAAGGGAAAGGCAATGGGTCATATTTGGAAGCATTTTAGTATGAACACATTTAAGGCTTGTTTACAATAACAGGCCGCCCCATAAGCACACTGGCATTTGACTGTGAACATTGCGCCACAGGTTAAAAACTTTCTCATAAGGGGAATCTCTAATACCACAGAATCTTGCATGAATACCATGAAATAAGTTTGCGTATGTGGAGTAGGTGTAGTTTGTTGGTTCTAATAAAAAGTCGTAATGTGCTCTCTCTGAATAACATAAATATAGTCTTTATATAGAGAAACCTGGCAAGGTAATCTCTTCCTTCCTTCCGCCCCTCCGTCAATCTGCTTCGCACTATCTAACAAGACTTCAATTTTGCCACTGAAAATCTCCACTATAGCTCAACAGGCATACCATCTACCCTATTCCTAGCTATCGAATGTCGGAAACCACAATAATAAACAAACGAAATCCAACTGAAAGTTATAAAAGAGCTATCATACCCTGGTTCCAGAACCACCTCTTTAGCAATCGGCGGGATTACTACTACCCTCCTTTGGGCCAGGCTGGGCAGCCACACTCAGCTGCATTATACGGACTATACGGAAGGCGCAACCCTAGCGGACCTCAACGTCGGATTTCTCACATACGTGATAGGGGAATAGAGGGATCGGCAAGGACCCGCATTAAAGACTGGATATATCAGTCACATCGTCTGCGCGCTCCTACCCACCTCCCCAATAGAGTAGGTAGCTAGTAGTCATATCCTTAGCCGCAGGAGCAAGGCAGGTGGGCCTACGAAATAACTTTAACAAAGAATAGGAGGACGAAATGCCATATCGTGATATTTAGATGGGTTTAGTACAATAACCATAATATAAGCCTGAGCTTGCCCAAAAGAATGCTTCCAATCACACCAGAGCCTGAGTTTATGAATGGCACAAGCGATACGATTGTGAATGTAAAGTAGATAGTGGCCCCATCTGAATAATAATTCCATAGGTGCTGCTATAAATTAATCTTGCAGAGGGTGGAACTTCCCTTCCTCCCTTTCTTCCATTTTGGTTATCAAATCGCCATTGTTTTAACTGCCAACCTCAGTTTGCACAATCAATCAATAGTTAAGCACTACATATCTCTTGTAGCAAAAGGCAACATCTCAATAGCAGAAAGGAATCAATCCGATTGCATCGTACTTCAAAATGCCGGTGGAAGACTGGTTTCATGGTAGGAGCAACAATGTATGGGGCTGGAACGGGCGGCGCAACTATGGAACCAGAGAATACACGCAGCGCATGCACCAAAATCGTAGACCGCATCGTACTCCGATGGAACGATGGAGACAGCGCCAGGTTCCGGGCTGGATGGATCACGCCTATAATCATCATGCAGCGGGTTACCGTTGGAGACGTGACCACTCGGCATATCCCAGGTGGTGAGGAAAAGATACAGATGATGGGGCTCTAGGGGGTACAGAGAGATAACAAGCGTGAACTTTGGATGGACTTCATCAATAAGAATACAAAATAAAACAATCATGATGAGAAATTTTAAACATGAAGAATGTGGAACACAGGTGATATATGAAAGCCCACTTGGCTGTGAGGCTGAGATTGTGTTGTACAAGTTCAGACTTGTTTCGGGCAAGTCGTGAGACGGAATAGGGGGAGGGGTCGTGTTTAACCGAGGATGACTAACCACACGATTTCAGCCACACCGCCTTGGGTCATGGCAGAAAAAAGTTCCCTCTCAGAAACAGTGAAATTCATTTTTAACAGCTACAGCGTCCCCTCCTAGCGATTCCTCCATAACAATAACCAGCCACCCGCCAGATATGCCGAAACAAAAACAAAAAGCACCAAAAGGCGCTGCCTCAACAGCTGTATCTACAGAGACAGACATCAATGACCCTCGATTCTCCAACTTCACGACCGATCCCCGATTCCGCCTCCCTTCTAAGAAGCACACGAGGACAAAAGTCGATAAACGATTCTCGCGCATGCTAAAGGATGAAGATTTCTCGAATACAGCGAGGGTCGATCGTTATGGGCGAAAATTGAGTAGTGCGGGCAAGAAAAAGGCTTTAGAGAGGTTATATGTGCCTGATGAGGAGGAGCAAGACGGCGAAGGAGAGGTAGATGTCGAGGTTGAGGATGACGATGTTATTCAGAAGGAATTGGGCAATGCAGATAGCGCATATGACCCTGCTAGAGGAGGAGGATTTTCGTCGTCTGAGGATGAGGACGACGACGATGATGAAGAAGATGGTGGTGTTGAAATTGAAGAGGCTGCGTTTCCAGATATGCAAGCTGAGCAAGCTGCTGTGGAAATGGGTGAAATATCCTCAAGAGTAGCTGTGGTCAATTTGGATTGGGACAATATCCGATCAATTGATCTCATGGCCGTGTTTTCGAGCTTTGTTCCAGTCGGCGGTAAAATCCATAAGATCTCAATATACCCCAGCGAATTTGGCAAAGAGCGAATGGAACGGGAAGAGCTTGATGGGCCTCCCAGGGAAATCTTCACGAGTAACCAGGCAGATCAGGAGAGTCTAGATGAGGACTCGGAGGATAGCGAGGACGACGACCAGGAAGGGGAGGATGATGAGGAGCTAGAGGAGAAGATCAAGAAGGACCTTCAAAAGGCAGATGAAGGACAAGAATTCAACAGCGCAGCATTACGGCAATACCAGCTCGAAAGATTACGATATTACTATGCAGTCGTAATCTGTTCAGACCACGATACAGCCCAAAAAATCTACGAATCAACCGACGGCACGGAATACTTATCCTCCGCAAATTTTTTCGATTTGCGCTTTATTCCTGATGGCGTCGAATTTGATGACAAGGCCCGCGATGAATGCGACAGTGTCCCATCTGGATATCGTCCTACAGAATTCGTCACTGATGCTCTACAACACTCGAAAGTCAAGTTGACATGGGATATGGATCCGGAAGAAATGCAAAGGAAGGATGCTATCAAACGTGCATTCACTGGGAGCCGGGCAGAAATAGGGGAGAACGACCTACGAGCTTATCTAGGGAGTGACTCTGAGGACGATGAAGAGGAAGAGCAACAGGCCGAAGTCGCTGAGAACGCCGCTGAGCCAAAATTATCAAAGAAGGAGTTAGAAAGGCAAAAATTGCGGGTAGCTCTTGGTCTTTCGGATGAGCCCTCATTGAGAAAGAAAAAGTCTGGTCCTGTTGGCGACATGGAAATAACCTTCACCGCCGGTCTATCCACCAATGGGAATGAGGGCGTCTTCGAAAACGAACCGATAATCGAAGAGACGACAGCTGAAAAATACGTGCGTAAAGAGCGTGAGCGAAAAGCGCGAAGAAAGGAGATGGCAAAAGCTCGACGCGAGGGTCGGGATCCTAATGCCGCCCCTGCAGAAGTTGCTGATGGCGCTTCTGGTGAGGAGAAGGAGAAAGAAGACCTTGGCTTTGATGATCCCTTTTTCGCCACTGACGAAGTGGTGAAAGAGAAGGCATCGAAAACTTTGCGCAAGGAAGAGAGGCTCAAGAAGCGTGAAGCCAAAGAAGCAGAAGCCGCGGCTAAAGCCTCGCAGCGTGCCGAGCTTGAGCTACTCATGCAAGACAACACTGCGGAAGCTGCAGAGCGATTAGATCATTTCGATATCAATGAGATTGCTCGTGCTGAGAAACAGGCGAAGAAGGGCAAGAAAGGGAAGGGCAAGAAGGAGGCGGGGAGCAAGAGGGGTGGTTTACAGGAGAATTTCGAGATGGACGTTGCAGATGAGCGATTTGCTGGCAGGCTGTTTGGGCATCATGAGTTTGCTATTGATCCTTCTAACCCGAAGTATAAAGGGACTGAGGGGATGAAGAAGTTGCTTGAAGAGGGTAGGAAGAAGAGACATGTTGAGGGAGACGGGGAGGATGTCAATAGTAAGGCAAAGAAGAGAAAAGTCGAGGGTGCAAAAGGCGAGTTAAGCAGCTTGGTAGAAAGCGTGAAGAAGAAGAGCAAGAGATAAAGCAGAATTATAGTAGCAGTGTTTCTGGTGTTAGCACCGTAAGGTATGCTTTGCACAATGTGGATTTAGCATAGATATGAATAAAGACTTTATAAGATTAAATCAATATTCCTAATATTTGGTTGCAGCGTATTTTAATATGGATGATTTCAATTGGTGTTTTCAAAGACCGAGGCCAATTAGAGACGTATAGCTGTAGTATTAGGGTTCTATTGCTGCGGGGCGAAGTTCCAAAGGGATGAAGAAAGCAAAGGCCATAGTATAGTGTGCAGCGTAACATATGTATGAAGTAGGCACGGTTGGTGTTGTCCTAAGTGACAGGTTGGAGTACGTTAAGTCTCCATTAACGACCTAAAGGGCAATGTGTCTCGAGAGTGTCCCAGGATCATCAAAAGTATTCTAGATATCAGAAACTTGAGGACCTAGACAGGGGGTAACAAACAAATATGGCGCCCATTTGGGCCATCGACCTAGAAATAGTTGGACGGCAAAGCAATCTGATTGCCTCCGAATTGTTTGATATCCCAAGCCTGTTTTATTAATTTGAATTCGGCACAATCTGGGTTAGATACGCCTGCGATCAAAAATTTCAAAACCACATAAGTCTTTGTCTCAAGATCACGACAGAACCATACTGTTACAATCCATACTGTTGCAAGCCCTCCGTGCCGGAGCTTGTTGAGAACCTTGTATCGATTGCTTTGTCTAAGAAAATCTCCGAGATGGACGGGGTAAAATACGCCCTTGATATATTGTTCGGGGCCTTCCAGACCATCAGAGTCCATAGGCTCGAATGTACCATCAATAAACAATCCGTCAGATAATACAAATTCAGGATAGTCGGCATAGGAGCTGGGAAAGCTAATGGATGGAATCTCGACTTTTTCCACGGTGGAGTGACGGTCCTTTGGCGAAAGTACAAATCGTGTAACTTTTCGGTTAAGTCTGATTACCAAAACCCATATTGCCCAATACCCCTTTAGCTATAATTTTTTTTCATACCACCATTTTATTTGACATGAACGGTCTTGATCCAATTTATCTCCTGCCAACATATTTTGCGTTCTAGATCTGGCTAGTGAGACTTCCATCTATAGTTTATGGTAGGACCGAAGGATGTTACGAAGTTGCCCGCCGGGCAGCCCAACACGTTGGACTAAACATATTTGGATTTGATATATGGATGTCTACTTCTTCTGTCCTGATCAGATACTGACTTCACCTAAAGTCATGTTGACCGTAACACTATGAGGGCTAATTAATGGAATTCGAATAACCCAAGGACGTGACCTCTTTACACGGGCTCCGGTCGAGACAATGTCGTTTTTCAAGGGCATGCCTAGTTCGCGACGGGAGTTTAATTCCATTACGGATGATGGACCGCAATGAGCTATAGACTACAGTAAGTGGACGTATTGTGAATTTAAATACATATCTAGTGGTTCGATGACAGCTTGTTTGCTTTATTTAGTATTGTGGATACAGAGATACAGAGGGCTGTATAGGAGGTGTATTTCGGAATCTATGTCTGAACTCATGGGAAGCTATAAAAAGCAAAGTATAGAGGCCTACTTTAAGGGTCCAGGTACCTTCAGCTAATAATTTATTTCGCAGATTGTAGGAGGATTCTACAACAAAGAAACCTTGAGCCACACTAGGGACAATTCCGAAGCAAGGCTTCCTTAGGTAGGTATAACCCGGGAGAAAGGCTCGGCTCTAATTTTAGTTCTACTAAATACAGGTTAACAAGGCTTGTGGTTTCTAGTGTGGGTGTCTCTCAGGAGATTGTGAAATAAGTTGAACATAGAGAGGAAATTTCTTTTCCCAAAAGCTTTTTTTCAAATTGGATTGGATTTGAAAGTCCACTAACATCAACAACGTTTCCTATCCAATTTTCTATCTACCATTAAACATAATAAACTTTTAGTCCATCATTTAGGGGCTTTTGTACATACATAGAGTATCTATAATGGAGATTGATTAGTGATACTGTGATACAGAATGAACTGTACATGAGGATCATATAGTTCATACACCCACCGGTTACTGATGCTAGAAACCCTTTGTTATATTAAATAGGAGGACAATATTATCTGTCAGACTATAGTTAGCATCAATCTCCGCCCTGTGGAGCTTATTTCCTTAGTTAATGTACCTATAGTAGTATTCCAGAGCATATCTATTGTCTTGTCTAACAGCCTACAGGACCTAAACTACATCTATAATCTCGTCCAGCTCGACATCGATATCCATGTCTGCGGGATTTATATTAAGGTCGCCGTATCCTTATTTTTAGTACTGAAGCAGCTCTGAAGATTAGTACCATCAAGATTCGATAACATATGTAACATAACTATTTTGCCTTATGCTTAAGTCCTAGAGAAGGCTATATAAATGTTATACTTTACGCTGGCTATAAGACATTTTTATAATGTTCTTACTTTATTCTAAATATATAAATCTCGTACTTTTTGTAAGGCATTAACAAGAGGTTTGGCGACTCGGCCACATTACTACTTCGTATATAGGTAAATAAATAAAACATATGAATGCCGCACTTTGGATAAGAAAGTAATTTAAAGATTTAAAATATAAATATCGGTTTAATTTTAAGGAAAGCACGTGAATGTCGCATTTTAAGTAAGACAATCATGTAATATTTATAATAGAAATCTCGACTTAATTTAAGGAAAGTAGGTGAATGTCGCACTTTGTATAAGACATTTATGTAAGAATTAACATAAAAATCCCTTCTGAATTGTAAGGAAAGTACGTGAATGTCGCATTTTGTGTTAGACATTTATATAAGAATTAACGTAGAAATTCTTTCTTAATTTAAAGGAAAGCAGGTGAATGTCGCACTTTGTGTAAGACAATCACGAATATTGAAGAAAACATTAAATGTAAACTTGAACGCGTCTATTTATCATTCTATGTGTGATGGCAAAGCTAATAAAGGCAAAATGTTGATAAGCTATTGGTATAAACCACCATATCCCCGAAACACTTCCCTAGCAGCGGCAAATCTGTCCACTAAACGCCTGAGCTTCCAGGAGGACTAGGTGGATCGTCATCGTCCTGGTAATCAGCCTCAATAGCAACGATTTCGCCATCAGCATCTGTCTTTAAGAATCCAAATAAATTGGCCAGTTGATGCAAACTAAGACCTGGCTGGGTATCGGTTTCAGTAATGGCTCGATCGACGTCGCGGAGCTTGTGAGCTTGCATCGTCAGCAGCCGCATATCCACCGAGTCCTTTACAATAATTCGAGTCATATAAGTCTCTTTCTTTTGGCCGATACGGAAGATGCGCCCGAAAGCTTGCTGCTCGACGCCATGGTTCCACCATAGATCGAGGGAGATACACCGATTAGCCCAGGGGAAGTTGAGCCTATAATAGAGAAAAAGGGCGAATATTAGTGTCAAGTGACTCTAGTTAAGCAAGGCAGTAGAGAGGGGAGGGACAACATACCCCAAGCCGCCGCACTTTAGACCCGCAATTAGTATTGGAACCTCTGGATCATCACGAAACATCTTCAAAGCCTTGCTCCGGTGATCCAGCGTACAATCACCACTTAGATATAAGAAGTTCCAGCCTTCTTGCTTACACATACGGCCGACGATTCGGGCCAGAGTGCGGAATTGTACGTAGATAACGACCTAAACAAGTAAGTGATTAGCAAAGGCGTTAAAATTTAAAGTAGATGCCCTAGAAAATAGTAGGAGATTAAGGCGCACCTTATCCAAAGGAGCTTCTGTAAACCCTTTTAAAAGAATAGACTTTAGGGCAGCAGTCTTTGCTGATGGCACAAGTGGGAAGCCGGAATCTGTATCGCTATGCGTGAGCCACGTTGAATAAGGGGTATATGGCTCGAATCCCATAGCATCGCGGCCTTTGCTATTTTCCGGAACCTTCTTTTGGCGACGCTGCTTACCCTGACCACGTCGAGGCTTGGGTCCGGGTTCCGGTGCATCTTGTTCGTCGTCTTCCTGGATGCCATGGCCAGCTGGGTTAAACGTTTGGCTAATAACGGTGTTGCAAGTAGGGCATTCGATATCCTAGAGCATGTAAGATTACACTGCTTCAAATTGAATAGGCTATTTTTTACTCACATCCTGGTCTACAGCTTTGCTATTCATATAGCTCTCCAGGCAGTCTCGGCAGAAAACGTGACCACACTGCTTACCAGTCAGTGTTTCAATTCTAAGCGTCTCTAGTAGAAGCAAACACTTACATTGGTCCCCATTGGTTCTTGAGGCACATCTTGGCAGATGCCGCAGTTGATGCTAGCGTATAACTCTTTTTCGCTCAACATCTCGAGCGCCTTGTCCATGTTGAAGTTCGTGCCATAAGAGCCTCTTCCAAAAGACAATTGCCCTTCCGGAATTCCTTCACCTGCACTAGATTTTGCTCTACTGGCCTCAGCCTCATTGACCCACACTCTGGTCTGTTCGTAGAATGGCCGGTGAGTTGGACTCGAGTTTAGCTGACTGAGTTTGTCCTTTAGTTCCGCGACATCATCGCTAGTCCACGACTCTTTGATAGTGCGCTCTAGCATAAACGGGTGAGATGTACACTGTCTCAGACGGAGGAGTTGCACCATGAAGATACCATACTTGCGACGGATATCACCCTTGGCAATAAACATATTGAGGGTCTGGCGAAATCTATTTTCGGTCTTCGATATGTTAGCTAGAATTATCTTTTGGAAAGTAGGGATTCTCACAATTCTGTAAATAATCTTTTCCTCCTGCGAGAAATTAATATATTCGACCTTCGGGTGGGGTACTGGTAGTGTTATGATTGGGCGATTCATAATAGTGGTTCCCATGGTTCGCCTCATCATCGTATAGCTAAGGACGGCAGATAGACGATTTTGACACTCAATTGTATCGAAGTCGCAGAAATATTTCTGGAATGTCTGCCAATCCATGGCATAATTCGCCTTGAGAAAGCGCAGATAAGGAAAGAGCCTGTCAAAAGTTAGTCCTAGCGACTTAAGGTGCGAGCAAGGAGACTTACTCTTCAACACGGTTGAGAATAGGAGTTCCAGTAAGACACCACCGATATATTGATCGGAGGTTCTGGCACGCCAATGAGGTTCTCGAAGAATTATTCTTAATGGCGTGGGCTTCGTCCAGCACAACACGGTACCACTTGATCTTATGTAAAAAGCCTGTATCCAGCTCGGTCTGGCTTATCCACTCCTTATAGCTCATACGTTGGATATTTGCGCGATCATTTGAGTCCGGAAATGGAAATTCTTTCATCACCTCGGTGTAAGATGTGATAACAATATCGCAGTCCTGCAGAATAGGCACTGTAATATTGGAGGAAGCCTTGTACCTGAAGACCTTTCTGAATACCTTGTCCTCGACGTGGAATTTTATTTCGTCGTCCCATTGGGCTATAACTGCCGCAGGTACGACGATCAATGTGGCTTTAGTCCTGCGTTTCAAGTCGTCTGGGGATGGTGGGTTACCAACCATGCATGCCAGAGTCTGAATTGTTTTCCCCAGACCCATACTATCTGCCAGCAAGCCACCGTTCGGTGATTCCCCACTAACCTCGCGACTGAGCATCCAATGCGCACCTAAGAGTTGATGGTGGTAAAGAGTAGATTTCATCCCCTTGACCAACCATTTCCCATCGACTGCCCTAACTTTCGCGTATCCAAACGACCGGGACGCCAACTGCAGCTTCTTCTTCTCATTTCGGACTGTCCGTTGGCAACCTCCGTTTGGTATATTAGCGAATAATCTTTGGAATTGTGTCGCCTTCTTCATCTTTCCATCCGTGATCTCGGGCTCGGGCCCAACGTCAAAAATAGGGTTATTGATGCGGTCTTCGATTGGGTTATTAGCCATCAAATTTTCAAGCATCAATTTGGCGGCATTATCTGTGCCACTCTGAAAGTCGGGATTTCCCTGTGGAGGGAGCGGCTCCAAAGCTATTGAAGTGGCATTCTTCTTGGCCCTGCCTTTGCCCTTTGTCTTTGAACTTCCTGCAAGAGCTGCTTTGCTTTCTTCCCTGTGCCGCGCCTTCGTGCGGTCATTCTCACGCCGAAGAGTTTCTCGTGCATGGAACTCTCGAGCATCCTTTGCTCTCTTTTCAGGCTTTTTACGTGGCTTGCTGGATTTCTTTGCCCCACGCTGTTCAGAACCAGTATCAAGTGCTTCGCCCAGCATCTGAGAAAACCCTTCAAAATCATCTACGTCCATTCCATTCATGCTGGGATGAAGCGTGTTTGTGGCTGGCTCACCACTCATATGGTGTTCCCCGATTTGGTCCCCCACATTGTCTTCAACGAAGAGTGATTCTTCTTCCACAGGCTGCTCCGATATGTTGGGCCCCTCCGAAGCAGCTTTCAGAGAATCCAGAGTTTGTAGTCTATTCTCAATTCCAAGTAACTGGCATAGATCATTGGCAGATATTTCTTTATTCTTTCGTCTCCGCTCAAGGGTGTTGCGGTTTTCGGTGAGATATCGATACTCTTCGTCTTCGTCAGGATCAGCATTCATCCAGCTGTTATCATCGTCGTCAAAACGCATAGCAGTATCGACGGAAGCATGTTCGTCGGTAATTCCCATTTCCTCGCTCTGCTTCTTTCTGGAGCTGCCCTCCGCATAAACTTGTTGGTTGGATGAGCTTCCGAGACCAACATCATGGTCGCCAAGGCCCGCATTTCTAGCAAGCATCGTCCTCTGTGCTGCCAGAAGTTGGTGAGAATTGACTGGCTTCTTCACAGTGGATGATAGAACTGGAATAGATTGATCTTCCTTTGGCTCTTGTTTAATTTTATCCGGTTTATTGCTTACCTTTGAGGAACCTGATTTTTTATGCTCAGCCCAGCGACGCTGTGCCTGCTGGGAAGCATCATGAAGATCGATCATAATAATATCATCATCAGCGTCATCAGCGTTGCTGATAAATATAGTTGGAGGGGAGTGACGAGTATTGGTGCCGTTTTCCATTGACTGGGTAAGATGTGGAATGGAATCCAGCTCTCGTTGGTCAATGGCTGAGAGATTGCCCGTATTGACTAGTATATCATCCTGGCCCTGATGTGCCATTTCTTGTTCCTCCGACAGGTCCTCGAAGGCTATACCCACGTTGATGTTATCAAAGTCGTCCATGGTGTTCAAGTCACCTTGAAGCTCATATCTAAATCTCAAGATACCCATTAGCTAATCCAAAAGAACGCACCAGACTGTGTCCAGAGATCAGGCCGAATAGGCAATACTCGACCCACCAAAGTGAAACGTCTAGAGAACTGGTCTCTATGAGCAAGCAAAAGTGTTAAGAGGGTGGTGATATGAGAGTTTGACGAAGAAGTTTAAGAAGTGAGACAGTTCTGAAATATTAGTATTGATAAAGAGTTGGTATGGTTGGCGCTCAAGGAGAAGATGAGGTGAACTGATAAAGTTGACTTGAAAATGAAATGTGTTAAATGCCGATTTAGAATTCAATATAGAAGTTGGTTCTGGTTAGCACACGCCAAATGGTTAGAGGCGAGGTAAAGAGGTGATAAGTGGTGAGTTGCAGAATCGTCGGAAAGTTCAGACGGTGGAAGTCCTTCCTTTGAACATGCGACGAAATCGGTGAATAAAATATCAGTGAAGGTGAGTGGTAAGTAGCAAGTCTACCTGAACCATCCGACGGTTGAGCTATTCATTAGCCATTGGGTAAAGTGAGAAGGTGAGGTTGAGTAAGAAGGTGAAAAAGCGAAGCTGCCAGAGTGTAGGCTTGTTTGCAAGACCAGACTGTTGGTAATTTATGGAATGTGTGTATCAGAAGAGGAAGTAGTGGGGAAGATGAGCTGGTGAGTGATGTGGCTAGTAAGAAGGCCAAACGATCGAGTGATGTAATAAATAATAGAGGGAAGTGGGTAGGAAGTAGTCTTAAAGAAGACCAAGGTGCAGTAGTTGAGTGAATTGGAGTGACGACGTTTTCTGGATGCGGCAATACGTTTTTCTGGAACGTTGAAGGAAGTGAGTGGATTGGTACGGATACAGTGATGAGTGTCAAGACAGGCATGCATCTGTAGGTGGACTAATCAGCCTGCCAGCCGCAGAGGGGAAGCTGTGATGCTACCAGTACTGACGTATGGAGAGAAAGTCGAGGGGTGATAACGGCTGGATTTGAGATTAGGTAAGACAAGAAGAGTTGTGGATGAGCTCGAGAATGAGTAGGGAAGATTTAGTCGATTCGGGAGGTGTGAAGGCGACATGGACAGCTCCGACTTTAAATGTCAGTTCCAGGCGACGCCCAGGAAACAATTATGCTCCTAATTTAAGTGATATTGTCAAACAGCGGCGATACCATCCGGGGGTTGATATGTGTATAGATTGGAGCACGGGTGTAAATGGAAGTGGGAAAATAAAACAGAATCAAAAACTTAGATAGTAGTACCCTTGAACAAACTAAACACAATAAAATAAAAAATGCAAAAGACTTTGCGTAAATAGGGAGTAAGTAGTACTATAAGTAAATGTACAATAAGTACGACGTGAAAAATGTAGGAAGACTATACTACTTTGTGTAAGTAGATACTGTCGCCGTTTCGCCGTCAGCTCTCCCTATTATATAATAATCGCCTGATTCTTGATTATTACAAACTTTTGCCCTTGTTATGCACGATCAAGATGTATATCTATACGACATCATGCTCAGGGCTGCTGCACTCGCTTAACATCAACAGACACTATTAGGTATGTTCAATCCATGGCTACATGTTTTTAGGTGCATATAGCTAACCCTTCTTGAAACCCTTCCTACTCTAGATATTATATTCCTTGCAGCCAACTTTGCTCTATTATTATCTACATCCTTGCATTTATCTCAAAGAGCAGTGTAACCAGCCCCTTATCATAAGACGCTCTTCCCCACCAAGCGTGGGACAACTAGACGTCCATTCGTTCTCGATGTCTCGCTATCACAGTCCTGCAAAAGTTCCAGGTGTACGTGTGAATGTCTCATCTACAGTGAATGATTTAATATAAAAACTAACTAATCCACCTAGCTTGTGCTTTTATAATTCTAATGACCGCCCAACGCCTCGGGCCCAGTAGCGGAAAAGGGATGAAAACAACCGCTGTTGGGACGCCATGTATTCTAGCACTATAACCCATCCAAACAAGTAGTACTATTTACAACACAATAAAGGGGATCGCGGGAGGTATAATACACAAAGGAGATAAACAGAGTATGTAGATAGGGGTGTCTGAAGTGAAAATATTAAAGTGAAACGATTAAGATAACCCGCCAAGGGTGGCTGTCGAAAAGGGCACAAAGCCATAGCTTCTGGCTAGGGGCTTGTGGGAATCCTAAGCCCAAGAAGCTAGTTTGAATTGATAGGTGGTGTATAAGAGTCCAGCGCCACAGGGCAGGACATATCGTAAGATGAGTTAGGTCGCGTCTTAGTTTCTCCAAGGGAGGATGGCCGGACCCTACGTCCCAGGGATCACCTTGCCTGTCTTTGGGTCCTTTTCTGGGTAGTACCAGGCGCACACAGCGATTATTGATTTTGGGGGATTCTGAATGTGCGTGGTACTATCCCCGATTTTGGGGGATTCTGAATGCGCGTGGTACTATACCCTTTCCTTCTATTACACCTTGTTGATAATTGGGACCTAAATTAGTACACGTAATACAGGTAATTGATTGGTCAGAATAAGTTATAGAATATGATAATTGTATTGATTAGGGAGCCTAATACTATAGGGTGAAAGCTTCATATATATAGGCAAATGAATGTATAGGGTCAGGTGACTCAAGGAAATAACACCGATAGTATCCGAATAGCTTCGCATGCCAGTGTAGGGACAACTTCTGAACTGGAATCCTGCGAATCACAAACACAGCCGAATTCCAGCCCACGAATGCGTACAAGTCCTCGATTGCAACAGCCTGCAACTGCCTCGATATCACAAACTCGGCGAGCACCCCCTGCTGAGATCTTCGTTCCCCTGGGATTAGCGACAGTTATTTGGAGACCATTATGATCGTGTTTCATAAGTAATTATCCAGTTACTTATTAATAAATTAAATATTATCTAATGTACCGAGGCTGTATAGGTCGAGGCCGAATACGCCTGGTAGATCTAGCATCCCTCATATTCGGTCCATGTCTGCTTTCCCAAAGACCGTGGCCTTATTCCAGGGGAGATATGCCACAACCTTGGCAACGATATAATGAATAATACTATGTGGTTGCACGGTCAACCATTTCAGAGCGCGAAATTCTACGCACATTTGGTTTCGGGCCCCTATAGGCCTCCCTACAGCACCCTTAGGGCACCCTGCTCAAGTACTTTCTTCTTTCTTGTTCTCTGCTCTGACCAACCAACCCGTGCTGGTATTCTTCTGTAAGGGTTTGCTGGGATTCTCCGTTGTGCGATATTCGTAGGAAGGACTACTTAGCCTTTGCACGAAAGGCGGCTTTCTTGTAGAGTGTTGCATCAAAAATACCGAAGGAGACAACGGCGAAGAGGAAACCAACCAGGACGCCGAGGAAGGTAAGGCCCACTTCCTTTTGGTTGAAACCATATACTACCTGGAAGACGTAGCAGTCCATTTAATGTCAATCGGACTGCGAGAGAGGGGGGGAGTACTGTTGGGAGGGGTGCGGGAGCGCCACCATTGGGCACGAAGAGGAGTGGTGCTGCGGTGGCGGTGGGGAAGAGGTTGGGGACGATTGTAACACATAGGAAATGATGCAGTGTCCAAATGATTTGAAAACCTTTATTGTGGGCATTCTGGTACTGGAGATATTTGGTCGCTAAGTTTGGACTTCACAAGTCACCACATGACCCGTTGAATGAAAGAATGAAAGCCTGCAGCCGGTTAGAGATTGAATAATCAAGAACGACAACTGAAGAGAGCGGCAAAGGCGAAGAAGGCAAAAAAGTCAAAATACCTTCTTGTGACCACCCACCATTGAGGCTGGCGATCTGGTCTGGAATACTCCGTACTGCCGGTACCTGCTTCCGTCAGGGCGTCTATCATCATATAATATACTAATTAGCATAGGATGCGATGATATCCGAGTATTTGGCTCATCACGGATACACATATCTCATTTCTTCCTTGTGCTGGAGAAGTGCCAAGTGGGGTGCCTAAGTGGCTTGATCAGCCGGCCAGGGGAACTCCTATAACTCCCATATTCTAACACACTTACAAGTAGAAATAAATACTATACTCGAATTATAATTATAAGGTGGAAAGTTATTTTGCATCAAAACTGTGTATATTATTGGGCCACTGTGACGGCATCCGACCATTCATTGTTCAAAGACGTCGTCCATCTTAACATCCTCGTCGTCTATCTGAATATCCTGGTCGTTCATCTCAATATCCTCATCCTCATCGTTATCGTCATCGTCATCGTCATCGTCATCTCCAGTCCCCTTAGAATCAGAGTGGCTAAGAGCAGACATATCTGAACCCGTCTCCTCATCGCCATCCTCGCTTTCCTCGTTGTTAAAAGAAGAAGATTCCGGAAGGACGGGGTCTATCTCATCGAGGTCCATCTCATCGAGGTCAGAATCATCAGCAGGAGATTCAGATGCTTCCGAATATTCATCGTAATTGTCGTCGTTATATTCAGATATGTCCTCGTCCGAATCCCAAACCTCTGTATTGATAGTAGGAGGAATACCGAAGTCGAATCGCTGGATATCGCCCTTCTCCTGGATAGTTTCGTCTTCTTCAGATCCCTCGTATGCCACGTCACCTATATCCCTCTCTGGTGCTATTCCCTTTTCCTCCTGGCCGTATTCGTCCGAGTCTGAATCACTATCACCACTAATTGCACGTGCCTATAAATACCTGTAAGCTAGGATCTAATAGATACTTATTGAGGACCTCACCTTCTGATCATTTAATGCGAAACACTCAAGTTTCGCCAGACTTTCGTTCCAAGTCTTACCCTCGGCGTAGATATCGCGAAACAAAGACGCATAAGCTTCCCATTCTTCCTTGGTACTCGGGACAGCCATATGGGCCTCCCATTCTTTCTTGGTGCGAGGCATCTTGGATGCCGCTGGCTTATGGACGCCGTCCGATCCTGATGATGTGGTTTCGTCCATTGTGGTGAGGGTGAACGCGATGAGGGTTGGTGGTTGTGGAGGAAGTCGGGGAGAAGTGGGAGAAAGTTGAGGGCTTTTTATATCGAAGGTGAGGGTGAACGCGATGAGGGTTGGTGGTTGTGGAGGAGGTCGGGGAGAAGTGGGAGAAAGTTGAGAAAGGCGAAGGCTCTTGTGTTCTTGAGGGCGAGAGTGAACTCGAGTAGGAAAATACTATTATACAATTGAATCTTGAACGTTATATTTCCAGCTTCACGAAACTTAGCTACCCTTCTATCAGCAACCACCTGCCACCTATCAACATCTCTTCCTATAATCGCCATAGTATCTCCAACTCACAATCCTGGCTGGAGATTCGCCGGCTGTAACTTCCACACCCCGTGCTGAACCTCATACCGCATCAATTACCACGGAGGCAGAATCAGCAGATTCGACGCTGTCCAATACATCAGGTCTTTTCTCCAGTACAGACGCTCACCCCATTGACACACACCCTCTCAACCAACGTCACCTCCTCGAGCTGTAACCATGCAATCCTTGATCAGCAGTCTAGCAGGACTCGCAGCGACAATCTCACTGGATCGTCATGTTCATGTTGACTTCAAAGAAGCGATTCTTAATGCTCACGTTGCGGGCGACGGCTTCATCGATAAGTCGGTTGAATCAGAAGATGAGGACATGGATGACGCCGAGCAGACGGATTCTGAACCTTCTTTGTTTGTAGGTGACGGCGAAACCGGCGGTGCTGCTATAGATGGTGACTCTGGTGGTGAAGACGTGGAGATCGAGGATCCCGAAGATACTGATATCACAGAGTGTGATGAGATCATGCAATGGTTGAAGGGTCTTGGGGACCACATTGTAAGTTGCTACTCAAAGGACGTTGTCCATTCTCGATTACTCACATAAAGGCAGAACGGCCTTCATCAGACACCCACTGCCGGCAGGCCAACACCATGCCCGCATCTCGCTATTGAACCAAAAGCCTATCAGTACGCTGCCCTTGCGAAGATCGAGTACAATTCCCAAAGCCCTCTTCAGGGCCTTCTGCTTGGGGATCCTCCTGGACTCGGCAAAACTCTACCAGCGATGATGGCTGTTGTTAAGGCAATGTCAACTGCTAAGCGCTTCTCGATCGTAGTTGTTCCCGCCAGTTGCGTAGCTCAATGGTCAGGAGAGTTTGCCAAGTTCTTCCAACCGGTAAGTTCTCTTCACGACCGCCATCACCAGATACTGATCCTCTCTTACTAGGACACCGTCCGAGTGCTCGTCCTTCGTGACCCTAATATCTCCCCGCTCGAACTTACAAAGTATGACGTGGTACTCGTATCTTACGCATTCGTGATGAGTCAATACCGAAAGCTCTGCGACTATTATCACGCAGTCAACAAATACAAGAGCAATGGCGGTGGCGGTGGTAAAGACTTGGAGCGCCCAAGCTTATCCATCTTTTCTGATATATTCTCTGACCAAGAAGGAGTGAAGAGTCCTTATCTTGTCCTCGACGAGGCTACTGCAGTCAAGAATTCGGAATCCATGACATTTGCAGCCATAAACGAGCTGCGAGGCATGGCTCACGCATGTCTCATGCTAAGTGGGAGTCCCATGGACAATACGTGGATGGACTCTTATTCATATGCCCAGTTGCTAAAAGGGCACGACATCAGAAGCAAATCTGTGATGCGAGCGCTCTTCGCCAGTAAAGCCGCAAATGGGAGACTGACAGCCCCCAGAGGGGTAACCTTTCTGAGATTCATCCAGCTGCTAAACAGCTTCATCGTTCGACGTCCAGAAGATTCCATCGAGCTTCCACCTCTTACCGAAGAGGTTTTCAAATTCAGCCTTAACGTTGACGAAGAGAGTATATCAAACTACAACTACAAAAAACACCGCGGAATCCAAGGCATGAATTCAAAGGACGCTGTCCGACTTGGTGGAAAGAAAGCTCTACAACCATGGGGGTATCTTACCCGGGCTCTACAACATGCTATGCACCCAGCCTTGGTGTTGATTATGCACCTAATGAAACCTGCAACAAGGAACGATCAAGCCGCTGCGGATCAACTCTTTGAAAAGAAGGAGATCGAGGAGTGGACAGCCTGGAGAGAAACATTGACGCACGGTGATAAATGGAAATCATCACGAATCATAGCATTGGTTGATGTATTCAACAAGCGTAGAGATCTTGAGCCAGATTGTGGTGTGCTCGTATTTGATGAAAGTGTTTACTTTTTGGACATTGTCCAAATCGCATTTGAAAGCATGTACGATCCCATCAGATGTATCCGGTACGACGGTCGTACAGATCCTGAGCGACGTGCCGCTACTTTGGCAGACTTCGAGAAGGCTGATGGTCCGAAAGTAATGCTTATATCTAGAGGGGCTGGGGGTATCGGGTTGAACATTCCCGCAGCGAATGTGGTGATTATTTGCGGGCCATGGTGGAAATGTGAGTGGGAGAGGCAAGCAATCAAACGCTCCCATCGACCTGGTCAATGGAGACCAGTATGGGTCTTTAGATTGCTGGCTGATAATTGTAACGTGGATAAGTACAAGGCAGGGCTTCGTGATCGGAAGGAGAGGCACAATTCCAGGATCAACACCCAGATCACGAGAAAAGATGGGGTTATGCCACAGGTTTGGGACGATCTCGATTGAAAAGTACATAGCTGTTTCCACAGATAGTTTACAGGCATCTTGATACAGATGCAGAGGAATATCAAAATGTTGCAGAACTCTGCGGCAAAAATTGATTGCAGATTTGCAGGAAAAGCCCGAGTCATTCTTCGTTCAAAGATGGGAGTAGTATCCTAAGTCATTTGTTCTCTCATGCAACGGTTTAGACGTCGTCCATCACTTCATCTTGTCCGTCCACGTCCTCATCCCAATCATTCTCATAATCTTCTGCCATGTTGAAAGCCTCCTCTCCATCACTCCCATCCTCAACACCAGCAATCGATAACATATCATCTGCATCTTCATGATAAGAAGTCTGCGGTAGCTGAGCAATGCGCGTGCTTCTTCGTACAGGCATGCTGGAATCTACAAGAAAATTTAGCCGTATGAATCATTCTTCGTCCGACTCAACGTACCAGTCGTCAATTCATTGTCATCCTTCTGGTCTTCGACTACCTTTTCGTTCATGTTATAGTTAAAATTTGGATTGAGAAGCTTCACAGTTGTCTTTACTGCAGTTTCCAGCTTCCCATCAAGGTTCGTCTTGTTCTTGACCATAGCGTACAAGGCTCGTAATGCTTGTACCTGATCTGAGGCAAGCCCAGATACTGGATCCAACTTTGATATTTGAGAGAGTGGATTTGTCATGATTGAGATCACGTCGTTTCTCAAATTGGTCTGCAGGTTCTCTTCGCTTTCGACATTGCCTCGAACGCCTTTTTTCTTCGGTGTGTTACGCGCCCGTATGATTCCTTCGATACTCAATTTGAAATTGAGAAAGGTTGAATCCTTTATCTCTTCTTTGGTCTCGTTCATATCCATAGCGATGGATAGACGGCGTCTAAATCGAACACATTAGAACCGCCTCTAGATATAGTGTCGAGTTAACTTACAACTCGTCTGTTGAGGAGAGGTGCCAGATTGCTCCAGGGCGATCAAAGGCTGCGAAGCCACCTTCACCTCACCTTTTCCCAACACCTTCACCTCACCTTTCCCCAAACACCTTCGCCTCACCTTTTCCCAACACCTTCACCTCACCTTTCCCNCCCAAACACCTTCGCCTCACCTTTTCCCAACACCTTCACCTCACCTTTCCCCAAACACCTTCGCCTCACCTCTCCCCAAACTCTACAATCTCCCACACGCTTCACACACTATCTACATACTTGCTTTTACGGTTCTCTCTACTATTTGCTTGTCCTCTCACGAACCTACATCAGTGGACGAATTCTTTCCTTTCGAAAGTTATCTGGTGAATTCTCCTACCACCAATTGTCCCACTTCCGCGACCTAACTTGTTCACAGATAATCATCTACATCCAAAACGAGACTTGCTTTCAACCCACGGGAGCGATGTTGACCGCATCATCCAGCAAAGCTGTAGGAGAGCCTGTTGGATCAGGGACTACAAGACGGCGTCCAAACGACGACGATCTCGAAGCCGGCATTATCACAGACGGACAGAACGATATTGCCAAGAACGAGCACGGCGATCGGATTACCATAGGCGTTTCAGGACGGAAACGATTTCAGAAAATCTGGGCACGAAAGTCAAAGGCAGGACGCAAAACAACACAGCAATACCAAGTACAAAACGATGCACCACCAGCAAATCAGACACTGTCTATTCTTCCTACACAGGAAGAAATCGATTCGAGAGCTGAAACTATTGAATATTTAGTAGTAGGATTGGTTCTCGCCGACAACCCGCTCAAGTACAGCACGAAAGCTACTGGTCAATCTAGAGACAAGGTGCGAGAAAGCCAACGTGCTGCAAGAGGAGTTCTTCCGCCATACAATAACGTCTTGAGGGCACTCGTACCAACTACAGACAATATTTCATCAGGAAGCATTAAGTATTACGTTTCATGCCATGAATTACATGGCTTGTGTAATATACGGACGATCCCAGGCGAGGCTATCTTCTACTTTCAGGAGATATGGGACGACGTTGCGGACGGTCTCACTGTCAAAGACAGACGTTCGCAGTTGGGACTCGCGTGCAAGAAGCATGCAGCTCGCGACAAAAGACCACCCCAGAGAGCTCTGATTCCTATATCTGCCAATAATTCGACGCCGTCCAATCTGATTTCGATTACGCCAATAGTCAACGCTGCTAATATCCTCATGATACAGTATTCGTTATACTCTATGTCAAAGCAGCCTTCTGCACTTGCTGCATTGCAGACTACGTTGGAGAATATCCTCCCGGATCTTCGTAGTAAGCCGGACAACGAAGGAATACTTTCTTTCTACACCTTTGACGAGGACTTGGAGCAAGAGGAGGCTGAGAAAGCAGTAAATGCTATTAAGGTATGTGTTGACCTTGTAACGATTGTTTAGTCAACTCTAATGTATACATAGGTTATGTACCCGGGAATGATCGAACTTGATCCAAAATTAGTGGTCGAACTACATGCAGCTCTTCGGCGCACTAATCTCGGCGGTGAATTGCCCTATCAAAGTCTAAAACTCTTTCTTCTGTGGGGCCATGACCGTGCCGTAGCAGGTTGGAAGCCAAAGCAATTGGACGAGGTCGTGAAAGGTATCATTCACGATATTAGAATTCGTAACCAGGACGATGAGATCTCTGCAACTCGGACAGTGTCCGAGTCAGCCGACACAGTATCTGATCTCAGATCGTTCATTTCAGGGTTGAAGGCTGCCTTGCAAGAAATAGTCGACTATTTCAAAGCACAAGCAAAAGCTATGCGGGAGCAGCACGGAGGAGTCACCACTCATGCGTCGATGGACGAATTGATGACTAAGATCGGCAATTGTGTTGATAAGACGGCTCTTAAGGTTCTCGAGGAGCAGGTGATGGCCATTCACGCCGAGCAATTGGCAACCGGAAACAGCAATGGGGTCGGCTATATTGAGATTTGCATCGCTCACATTGATCAAGCCCTTGCTAACACCGCTATCCCCGCTTGATCGACGGCGTCCAATCGGGCATGAGCATGTAGACTAGAGCTTATTATTGAATTTGGGGGGGTGGGTGCATAGAATTCGGTCTAGCTCTCCGCAATGGGTTGGGAGAAACGAGCACAAATCACCTGGAATGTTAATGCACGGGGTGGAGGTTGGACCTTTAATTCTCTTCTCGATGAATTCAGTAGATTTGAAACATATCATTTTGTGTCACATTGTGATCATGAGCTACCTGAATTGTAAGGTCACACAGAGCAATCAGCTGCGAAGGCACCTAGGCAATAGATATTACTAGTTCTCTGGGGAGCTAGCCTCCAGCCTCGCCGGCTAAACGCCGGCCTCCAGCATTTGGGAGTGAAGGCATTCAGAGATTATTCCTCCAGGTAGTGAATACTTTTTGAGGCTATTCACCGCATGCCTCACCGACACCCAATTCGATACCGCACCAGGCAGTACAGACTAGGCTGCCGAGTATAATAGCCCTTAGACAATTTCCCCCTCGATTCTACTTCCTCTTCCTTACACACTTTCTGCCACCACTTGGCTGGCCCACCACCAGCCCCTGCCCACCCTTTCCATCCTTTCTGAGATCACTCCCATCAATAATCCATCAACTGTAAGTGCAAGGGTAATTCCTGAAGCTGGAAAATACAGGCTAACCTCCGGATAAGCAGTGCACGCAGCTTTTCTTGCTGATCCAGTCAAGATGGTAAGTCTGCCTCCTTGAAAAATGGAAGCTAATCAGTTGAGGCTATTCGCGACGTGTCGCGACAGATCTGTTCAAAGCTGACATATGTATTTTCACCTTACAGTCTAACCTACCTATAAATCTCGAGGTACAGCCAGCCAATCGCCCGCTGTCGGAAGAATCTACCAGTCAGTCCGACGAGGGTCGCAAGCGTTCCGCCAGCCCTGCCGAACCCACTTTTCTGGAGATGGCTGACGCGTTGGGAGAGAAGAACCTTGTCCTTCTCTCCCAACGTAAGGACTCATCCTTCGACAACAGGAAGCAAACCATCAAGCGCGAGGAAATCGCCGAAGAGCACCTGGAGGACGCGCTCCTGAAGATGGATATGTGCTTGGGGTGCGTGAATGACCTTGCGGCCCACCCTTCTCTAGTTTGCACCCGGTGCCCTTCCAGCACTGATAAGAAGTGCTTTGAATGTGTTGCACAGGGAAAATCCTGTGATGAGGTAGGTTCTTCTATTTTCCCTGGATAAACGCTGGCTAACATGGCTTCAGGTCCCCTCTAAACTTCGCGGGGATGCCCAGCTCATGGAGAGAATGGCCCGGCGATTCCTGAATGGCAAAATTAACTGGATGATACTCCGGAACGCCCAGTACACCTTTGACCTGGCTCGGCAGAGATTAGACGCGAAACACAAAAAGTAATTTGCTATGGTAGCTGGCGATCCTCCTCCGAAGAGAAAGGTTGCGCCTGCGCCTGCGCCTGATCCGGCTCCTCTCCGGCGTTCTACCCAGGTCCCCAAGCCAAAACGCCTTTCTTGAGTGCTTCGCCGGGGTTTCCTTTGTGCTTTCTGAGCGTGGGCGTTTGATATTTGTTTTCGTTTGCTGGTAAATAGCCAGTAAATAGCCAGCGTCGGGCGCTGAGCATGGGAATAACGAATATAATGAAATCTTCCAAATAATGACTTCCTGACTAATATGCAATATGATAACAATAACCTGCCTGCCGTATTAAACTGCCAAACCTAGCGGGATAAATGCAGAAGAGTACGCCCAGATCCAGCGATTTGCCGGCTATGCTTCTTAAACTATAAAGTAGGATAAAATAGGGTACCGTGTACATCGCCTAGTTACAGATCAATATCAGAACGGCTTTTCTGCCGCTCGGGATTCCGTCGCCGGCTAAGCGCCGGCGCTTGTCGAGCCTCAAGACTAGCTGACCAGTTCCATTGCATTTCCTAGGTCCGTCTTCCGGATCCACTGGTCGTCGGCAGGACCATATCCCCGCCAGCGTACCAAGTATTCGAGCTTCCGGTATTGTGTCCGTTGTTATAATGAAGAGAAACTACGTTAACCTACAGCACAAAATAGCAAAGGAGAGATGGAAGGCGATGGCTTCTACTTATTCTCTGTAACATACACTGTCCCGCTCCACTCCGCTTCCGCATCATTTGCCCTTATCAGTTTGTATCGCCTCGTGATCCGCGCCCCTAACTCTGGTAGAATTGAAGCCTCTGCATCCAAATTTGACGAGCTTGGCTCTCTTTTCCTCACTGATCCCAGCTTGTTCAGCAACCTCCAGGTCCTTCACCGCCGCCATTGTCTGGGCCTCAAAGAAGCTATGGTCCGGACGCTCGATGGACGGCGTCCTAAACTGGAAGGTGACTGTGCGTTCTGAGAGGCCATGCTTCTTGGAAAGGCCACGAAGTTCTCGAAAATCTCTCCAAATGTGCGAAAATACCAGATGGACGTGTGTTGTTGTCTTGGGAAGAGTCTTGATGACGAGCATCCACTTTTCGACGTGGTCATGCATCTGGATACCGCGACCGTGTGGCAGCTTAGTCGCTTTGAATTTGGCTAGCTCCTCGAGAGATGCCTGACTTAAGTTGTTTGCCAAGTTCAACTCAATATGTAGCTCCGGGACAATATGGCACACGTTGCTGTGGGCCGCAAATGTTTCGGCGAATACTTCGAGGGCACTGGGTGTGCTGAATTGGAAGAGTATTCCAGGCATCACGAGAGTGAGCACTTCCTGCGTGAGCTCTGTAATCTTGACAACATCCCTCTCGAAAAGTGAACTCCTGCCACTCTCGCTGACTGCGTCTAGGAAGAAGGACTGGACGGTGTCCTTGGGTGCGATGTTCCCCTCTGAAGTCACGGTCTTGAAGGTGCGCGCTTCGGGATCAACAGTTTCTGGCAGTGCTGCATGCTCATAGATCTCATTGCGAATCTCCGGGGGCATGACGTGGTAGAAGGCCGGCGTTTCTTTCGATTTGGTCTTGCGCCGTTTTGGCGGACGTGCCTGTTCAGATAATCATGTTAGCTCTTATTCCGGCCAGTTTGTATTCGTACAAGGAAGAAGTCTACACGTACTTGGACACTGTCCATATTGCTGACAGATCCGCGGCAGCGTTGATGTGTTGTGCTCCTGAGGTTGTCGTGGAGAAGAAAATCTTCGAGTGGATATCTGCAGAAGATTCGGCACTCTTGCGGCTCAAATCTGTTCATATGCTGTGGCTACGACGATGGTGAATGTTAGACACCACTATGCTATGGGGAAGTTAACTTCCTCCTTTACTTCACGCTTGCCTTCAAAACCTCGTCACTGCTGTTTTGGGCTACCTTTTCCATCCTCGCCCTATCACATTCCTTCGCCTCACCTTCCTCATCATCACCACCTCACCTCACCTCCTCATCATCATCATCACATCACCTCCTCATCATCATAAAATCACCTCACCTCCCCATCATCGTCACATCACCTCAATTCCACATCGTCACCAACTCACCTCACCTTTCCACATCATCACCACCTCACCTCACCTCATGCACAAGCTCTTCGGGGCCATGAATGCACTCAAGCTCAACTAAAATCAAACAGCAGGTGTACTCGCATTGGTAAGTCAGGCACGCTTCCTCTCTAGATGGACAGCGTCCAATCTAACGGTAGCCAGGCAGCAGCCCAGCAAGCAAGCATGGCGAACAACATGGGTGATGACCTCAACTCGTCGGATATTGAGTTTGAGCCAGTCGTAGTCAAGGGCAGACGAAAACGGGGTCAACAGAGTATCCAGGAGATCATCGAGCATGCAGACGAAGACCGCATCTCTTCCAAGAAGGCCATCAAGTCGTTGGAGTTTGGTCGCGGGGCTCCACGCACTATTGAAAACGCACAACGCTGGATGCAACGCTTCAACGCCTTCCGTCAAAACACGCTCAGGAAATCTATCGGGCTGCCCTTTATCGGCGACGACGTCCTCCGCTTCTTCGATACCATCATCGGTAGGCTGAAGCCACACAGCAGAGGCAAGCCCGTACCTAGCAGCGAATACATCGTGAGCGGCTTCGGACACATCGCCTCGTATGGCACGTTCACCTACACGGAAGCGTCGGGGTACAAGCTCACAGCGAACGATGGGGCGAGACTTCAAACCTGGCTGGACGATGCAATCAAAGCCGGTCGACTTACCAAAGGGAGGTGGAAGAAGAAAGTCTGGCTGAACTATATAATCGTGTCACGCATGACCCGCGCATGGCTGGATCACTACCTCCAATTCGGAGCACGAAACTGGGATCTGGTCATCGCGAAACTTCTTTCCATTGTGCTCATTACCGCTGTGGGAATGCGAGTTGGAGATGTCACGCGATCCTTGGGTTATGACGGTATCCAGTACGTCAAGTACAAAGACATCACCTTGGAAGTGATCGAAGAAGCCAAGCTGGCCAACATCAAAGCTCGCATCACATTGTCGTACATGAAGGGGATGAAAGATACGTTGAATATGGACGGCGTCTTTTACTTTCGTCCCATGGAAGAGAATGCCAACGAGGACCACATGTGTGTGATCTCCTTGCTCCTCGTACATGCTCTTCGACACGGCTTGGTTCTTGGTTCGACGCTGTCCGAAGTGCTCGAGAACGCAGTGGCCTCTCCCGATTCGTGCGTGGTTTGGACGTCCCCGGATCGACCAGTCCTTACAGCTATCCTCGCAAACAAGATGAGATGCGTGGATCTGAAGAAACCGGCGCACCCAGGTCAGGTGTTGATGACGCTGAAGCACATGGGGCTCATCAGCAATATCCTCTCGCCCGTACGCCTACACTGTCTGCGGTATGGCAACGCTCAAGACGTGGCCCATCTCCCCCGAGACCACACGGCTGGGTTTGTTGATGACACTGTCCGACAGACGCTATCCCACGCCCCGGTAACTATGATACATGGCGTAACAGAGATGTACACGGGACCCCACACTCGCGAGACCTACAACGACCGTGCTGCTGCCCAATATACGAATCACTGGGGAGCAAAGTTTAGCGATGAGTCTGCTCTGGACGTGGTCAAAGCTCGTGTGAGCAACGACGAGATAATAGAGTGGCAGCGCCTCAATGAACCCCACAAAAACGATCATGCTACCCGGAACGCGAAAGATCGTGCTCGAACGGCGATTCGAGCTCAACGTCATCAACAATTCATCGACACGGCCGCTCCAGAAAGGAAGAGCACCGTCAAGAAGGGCGCGCTGTCAGAGAAGTCAAGCAACATCAAGGCTGCTACCCCCGACCCTTCAACCAAGAAGTCAACCTCGACCCGAGAATCGGCGGCCCCCCCGATTTGGCCCCCCGTCGACCTTGCCACCGTGACAGAGGAGCCAAGATCATCACGAAGTCTGGAATTCGCTAATATTGATCCACGACTCCTTGAAGATGAGGACTTGGACAGCGTCCAAGTAGACGCTACCCAACTGGAAGCATTGCAGTCTCAATTGCTGAGCCTTGGTGTAGCCGATGGGAAAGGAGAGGCAGACAATGATATCGATATCACAGGCCTTCAAGCACTGCTGGCTCGGCCTGATGTAGACGACGCTCCTGATCAACCGACGACTACCGACTTCATCACTCATCTCTCTAGGATCAACATTGTCAACTGTACACGCTTTGCCGACCAGTGGCCGAAATATGAGAACGGCGTTGCGTATGAGGAGAGCATTGGTCAGTACTCAGTTCGGGGAAACTCACGCGATTCGCCCACACCGATGACCTTTCAGTGTCAAGCAACAGCGCAATGCCCCCACGTGTCCATCCAAAAGAAAGCCATCATCGCCCACGAAGCTATATGTTCTCCAGAGTATGTTGCTCGAGAGGTCTACCGTCGGGAGCACGGAGAAAGCTTTCACTGTGCTCAGTGTGAGGCCAAGTTCCTTACCCAACATTTGCTCAACATGCATGTCAATAGTGTACACAACTTCACGCCAACTCCGTGTCCGGAGGGGTGTGACCCAGCACATATCTACCCTTCCAAGAAGACTCTGAACGCCCACCTACGGAGGAACCACAGTGGAATATGGCCAGCTCGTTGCTTATATCCCGGATGTACTAATGAGACGCTGTTCAAGTCATCCTCTTATTCGAATCACTTGACCAACGCACACGACTTGAAGACGAGGGCAGACCGGGCCCGCTTCTTTCCACCAACCCTGAAAAGGACTTGGCAGCCGACAGCCTGTCATCTTGATGGTTGCACCAACTCTCACGAATTCGGCACTGATAAGGGGTTGATCATGCACCTGATCGGAAAACATGAGCTCGACAGGGACGCTGCAAGGCAAGCATCAGAACATGGTTGGATTTCGCAGATGTCCAATCAAAGATCAAAGGGGCATCTCACGAGAAAGTATCGCCCCAAACAATGGGAGGCCGATGAGGATGCGAGCGCAGAAGACGACGAGACTGGAGAAGCGGTGACTCGACGAGTCAAGAGACGCACAGCGTAGCCGATACTATCATTATGTTGCTCGAAGTGTGCTTTCTCTTGTTTTGGACGGCGTCCATATCGGCGACGAGGTACGGTATGAGAATTGGGTGGGCTCATTGCTCGAGAGGATGACTAGAAGTATGGTTACTGGAAGATATTCCTTTGAAAGGTTATTGCTATCACAGACTTGGGGAATGATATAGATAGATGGAGTTGATCTGTCTCAGTATTACAGTCCTATAGCTTTACAATGAAAACAACTAGCTATTCTTTATATCTTGCCTTTCTCTCTGTGACCTCTTTTCTTGCTTCTGACGATGGCTGAGCCAGCCAGCCACGTTCTCTGGATTTCCCTATGTTCCAGGGATCGCTATGCCCGTCTTTGGATCTTTCTGTGGGTAGTGGTATGCACACACGGCGATTATCCTAAAAACCATCAGCACAGAACGAAGAGCAGGAAATCCCAACTACTTACAAATACAGGCATTGAAGAAGCATGCCTTCAAGATAATGTGACTTCCCATCCATAATCTTTTTCCATGTTAGCATGAGTTCGGGCAATAAGGGTGTGATTAATGCATACCAAATAGTTAACAACCAGCACGGCGACGAATAAAACGGTAACTTGGAAACCATCGAAGCTCAAATTCATTTGGTCATTGCCCATGATCCAGCCAATCACCACCATCAATGGAATCAGGAGGAGAGCAACCTGCATGCTAGAACCAACCGCAACACCAATGGCAAGATCCATCTTGTCTTTGCAGGCGACAGTAATGGCTGTGGCATGCTCAGCAGCATTTCCCACAATCGGAAGCAAGATGAGGCCGACGAACTCAACAGATACAGCACCGCCTTCGGTCACAGCGGCAATACCATCAACCATGAACTCGGCACATAGTCCAATAATAGCTGTGGCACCGGCAAGAGTGGCCCATGCGACTGCAATATGAAGTTGGGGCTCCTCGGGTTCCTCCTCCTCCTCCTCGTGGGCACTCCGATTGATCAGTTCATCCTCCGATAAACGATTCTCCACGGCCGCCCTTCCTGGGCCGGCGCCAACTCCACCCGCTTGGGCTAGGACCTTGGAGACAGCACCCTGGGGCAGCGCTTTCTTGCGCGGTTTCATGGGTACTTTCTGGCTCTGCTCATTAAAAGCAATCGCATGGGTTTTCAACTGGAAGAAAAGATAGCCTCCGTAGACCACGAGAAGAATGATGGACGTCCCTCTAGAAATTGCTGCAAGTTTGGCTTCTGGCGCCCTGGTGACGTCGGTGCTAGAGAATACGTCGAAGCAAGTAGGGATGATAACACTGCCAACTGCTAAGGCGAGTAGGCTGGCTGCAGTCTGCGCGACCGTTTGGTTGAAATACTGCTCCGGTCTTCTGAGGCCGCCAAAGAAGAAACACATGCCCAAGACGAGCAACAAATTAGAGAGAATGCTCCCTATAAGGGACGTCTGGACAACAGTGATCTCATTTTTTGAAAGAGCAATGATTGCGACGATCAACTCGACAGCGTTACTAAAATAATTAGCTCTGTGCATCAAATAAACAGAGAAGAGAGAGGAAACTTTACCCAAAAGTAGCATTCAATAGGCCACCCAAGCTCTCGCCGACATGAAGAGCAATTTCCTCGGTCGCAAAGCTTAGCATGCCCGCTAGGGGTATGATGGCGATAAAGTTGACAACAAAGATGGCCTTCCCGTCCACTTTGGCATAGTTCAGGGCGATACCTGCGGGGGCGGCGAGAAGTAGAATATTTACCCAAGAACCCAGTATGGTTCGAGACAGCTGGTTCCTGACGGTGAAAGGCTCCTTATGTGCCAAGATTTTCCCCTTATACCAAGGCCTTTTCTTGGGCTTATCCTCATCTTGGCCTTCGGCAGCATCTTTATTTCGCTGCCAAAACTTGGCACCTCTGCGCATGCGATGCGTCGATTGTTTCTCTACCGCTGTCGTTCCGCTTTGGGGTTCGCTGCCTCTCCTTTCTAGCACTTGGTCTTGGGCTGGCTGGCCATGGGGTTTTAGTTCCTCCACCGTGTCGTTATAATCATTTATGTTCGAAGCCCGTGGCATTGGTTCTGTTTGCACGTTGGAGAGTGGCGTTTCATCCTCGACGCCTTGAGCAGCCTCTATATCTCTATCTACACCCGGGGTCGGGACGGTGGCTGCCCTCGATATTTTGCGGAAAGGGTTCATAGAATCGCCATACCAGGCCTCTTTGCGCGCAGCGCGGCGCACCGAATCTGTAAACACGTTGTTAGTAGGCGAACGACGAGGGAGAAGCACGCCAGAAAGCTCTCGGAGGGATGACCCACGTAGATTAAAACTATGCGACATTATTGCGGGATGAGACTCTAGGGTTTGGGATGCCACGGAAGGCCAAGATGGGTCGGGGAGGATAAGTTGTTAGGCTCTGGGCAGTGCGGTGCCAATATCGTAGATGGTGGCCGCCAAGTGCGCCGGTGGATCAAATCAAGGAGGTTTTCCAATTCAATTGCGACCGCCGACTCGAGACCCTGATATAATAGACTTTTGGCGAAGCTCTATATACGTACTCCGTAGTACACAGCAAAATCCAATCCAGATAGCCTCGGCGGTGCAGCCTTGTAGTCGTGAGTGTTCCAGCTGGTCTGGAGATTTTGGGTTGTGGGGGCTGAGGCGGAGGCGCGTTGGTGACACGAGTAGATGCGCCTGGGCGAAGAGAGCCTTGTGTTGTGCCTGGAGTGTCGTAATGACCAATTGGATGAAAATGCGCACTGCGCCCTGGGATTGCGTATGTTGGGGAAAACTAAATGTAAGCCTGGGGTGGTGCTGATGTTGAGGGTGATGCCGAATGGAATATGGAATGGAACGTGGAATGGAAGAAGATGTTTAAGAAGGGAGCGAAACACCCTGTGGGTTAAGACAACGACCTGCCGTTGCCCTGAAAGGACACTAGCAACAAATACCCAGAACAGTATAAACACCAGGTGGTACCTAATTCTAGTGTCTCGTATCGCGCACTCCAGTAAAGGAGCCCTTTGTTATTATTATTATTATATTTGGTGCCACGGGGGAATCTGCATTGGCGTTGCTTGGCTCCCGCAAATCAAAAGGCTTGTAATTTGCATCGTCTTTGTGCGCAATGCATACCTCCGTACAGGTACCGTACGAAGTACCACGTGCTAATTGTGGGATTGTGGGATTACTCACGACTACACAACAACTACTCGGCATCACGAACTGATACACCCTTTGTTTGGCTGTGTTGTCCTACCTATTCCCAACTTGAGGCCGATCAACCACAAACACCCCCCGTCTCGGGCCTGGCGACGTGGCGTCTGTTGTACGACGGTGGAACAAGATCGGGGACAAAATGCCTCTGGGAACCACCTAGAAATATTCATTATTGGCAGCACTCCTGGCGATGCCACCTCATCGCGCATCACAAGTCAGTTTTTGTCTACCAGTCGGTCGCTGGCGTTGACGATCTGATCCATAGGAAATAGGCAATTAGCGTCATCAGCAGGTACCTACGTACGAAGTGCTGTGGCTGATGAGAAGAACCTTGTTTTTCCCCTGCAATTTAGTCGGGATTTGGGAACATATGCCCTTGAAGATCTACCTGCGTCTTCTTTTGTTGCCAAGTCCATGAGGAATCAGGACAGGATTCCTCCAGTGAGCATATTTGGACCTCTAGTCATAGATCTTACTCTTCCATCGAGGCCAACCACGACTTCTCTAGTATTAATAAGACCGGCATTATATGTTCTTCGGGTCCTGTTATAAGTTTATCATTTATCCACGTCAAAAAAAGGACGCTTTCAAGGTTATTGACAAAACGACATTCGGTAGTGCCGATGCGGTGGACAGTTCTCTCATATAATTGCCCTGGCAGCTGCAAGGCAGTGGCAATGCTGCGTTTGCCAACAAGGAGAATCAGGGTCGCTGAGCTTCATTGTCACTAGAACCGCTTTTCCCAGCCATGTATATACAACCCTCACCTCACACATACTTAATTCTGCAGCTGAGTCCATTTTCTAAGTAGAAAAGGACCAAATCAACCCAGGGCTCTTCCCAGGGAAATAGCAGTAGATCAAGGGCTGAAGTGGTCATGATAGTTAACCCCTTCAGATGAAGGAACCAAGATCTCACAATGTCCCAGTCACGTGTATTTCCGTAAAGACGGAGATTGATCAAATATCGTGACAATTCTTCGTCATTCAAATTATTAAAGTTACTATGTACATAACAGATCCCGGCAACCAACCAAGGACTCTGCATTGTGTGACCTATCTAAAGGTTGCCTTATAGATAGATATAGCAGAGGGGGCCTTCGGTAGTGCTCATCAAGCTTCGGATTGTAACAGGTGCGGCACTTACGCCGAGATCAATCAAGTCATCAAGAGTGCCGTTTCTAGTCGGTGGAAAGTTGCCAAGTGTAAGCGTGCCCGAGATTGCGTTTTGTCGGTTTTTGAGGTCCTGGTTTTGCCAGATCCACCACTGGAGAAAAGAATTAGCACCCGCCGAGTGGAGAAGGGGAGAATATGCCTATACTTACAGTACGATCAATCTGAGCATGATGAAGCCAGAACATGGGGTCACCAGGGGACGCGAAGATGTCTCCGCCTGGATCACCGCCGAAGGTGAAGTGTCCTGCGGTATGTACACCGAAATCGCCATTAGCGAAGTCTCCTTGCATGACAGTTTGGAACCAATAGATATCAGGGTTGTCGTTAATAAGGGAGGTGGAAATCGCGTCGGTGCTCCACCGTTGTGAGACCCAGCTCGAAATATCTCGCCTCAAGCATCGAGGGTTCCAGATACTGCCATTGTTTGGTACGAGCTCGGGGATGCCACTCAGAGTGACAACGACTGGACCTAGATTGACGGTCATACTGGGAAACCATTTATTAGTATTTTCGAGATATGGGTGTACTTGATTGAGCACTAGGAATTCTATACTTACTTCTTGAAAGGTCCATTAGTGACACAGCCACCTCCTTGTCCAGCCGGGATACAGTTGAGGTTGGTCGGTAGGGCGTTAGTGCAGCCATGGGCTTGGTAATCACCATTACCGCTCATACTATAGGCACTTCCGTCGAATAACGGCGAATTGGCAGGGTCATTCGCCCATCTGCCCCAGTTCCCTACAGATTGTTAGTGCCGTATATCAAGTAAAAGCTATAGGCCTTCAATATAGAGCACAGTTGAGATGCGGCATCTAGCCATTGAACTCAGCACGAATTGAATGTGAAGTTTCTTACAGTACTACTACAAGTTAGACTACGTTATTAAGTATGAGGGGGGAGGTAGCTTACCGGTTGATATCCTTTGTACCCACACTCATCCCTCAAAGCTTTCTCGAAGACATAGACGAACCATCTATGCCATGACAGGAAATTGGCCTAGGCAAGTCAGAGGGGTAGCAAAACCAGATATGTTGAACATACCGTTCCGTGGATTTCCAACGTTTGCATGATATGTATCCAGACGAAGTCATCGTACCTAGTAACATATTAGATGGGTTACTTAGGTATGCCGCTAGGTCAGGGGTCATCTCACCGAGACTTTGCACCGGAAGCATCTGAGGGATTAGTTTTAGATGGTTTTGACATCAAGCACAGAACCGCATCCGAATAGCTTGAACGCGCATGTTAGCCTCCAAGTTAGGTTTGGGCAGTCTAAAGTAGATGCTAACCTTTTCCTCTCGGAGTTCGAAAGCATGCCCCTATGACACAGTTAGAATGAGACCCAATGACTTTTCCGGTATACCAGCGCACCATTCTTTTCTAACAGCGACATTTGCAAGGGTGCAGCTTCCCTGCTGCCCTTTAAATGCCTTCTCGATCCCGTTCACCGCAAGGTTGATCAGACCTTTAGCTGCAAGCAGATCCGTACCAAGTGTCGACGCCGGCAAGGTAATGGCAGAAGTCACTGCTACCAAAGGCGCCGCCCATACGGTAAGGCGTTGGAGACGCATCTTGTTGGAAATGTGGACCGTGGAGCCAATTCAAAGGGTTCTTGAAAAGTGGTTTGAATTGAATTGAATAATCGTCTAAGAGAGGAGAGGCAAGGTCTTAAGTGAGATAGCATGTTAGTTATAGTTCAGTGGGCATTGCAGCGCGGCAAATCAGGATGACAGGATACAAAACTAACAATTACCCCCTGCGAACATCATGCAATACAGGGGACGGAGGTAAAATGATAGATTGACAATTAGCAGCCATGCTACTGTATGCAGTGGCATGGATCCGGGAATGGGAATGGATGATACGGCCTAACCGTTCCGGGGCCCCGGTTTCTTTAGCAACATCTCCATTTCCCCACGTGGTGCAGCCAGAGATCATCAATATCAGCCGATGATAATAATTTATTTAGAAGCTTATTTTACGTCCATCTAATATTCTAGAACTTCAAAGGGTTTGGCATTTTGAGATTTGTCGAGTTGTGTTAGTTGACTTTGCAAGTTATTCATACATGTACCGCCCATAAATTGGGACTTGGCTATGTAGGGCTATTTTCCCTTCCATCACAAAAGGGTGTCCGGTTGGATGGTGGGACCAGGATGCGGGAGGCATTCCCCTCTCCGTCCACATGCCACATGGCGAAGGCTTCTACGGAGTATTTACTATCATGGCTTCCATGCGTTGCCGCTGCATGGCGTCGACCAGTAGAGGCTCAAGGGAGTACATATTTCCTAAGTGGTCATTACATAGTGATAGATAATCAACGTGCATAAAGCCACATGGCTTACTCTTATTCTGGCACTATCAGTATCCCCCGTTATGGGTACCCGGGGTTAAGTTCGGACGTATCAAGATTAACATTGGAAATAATCATGACACCGTCCCAGTAGTAGGGACCCGAAGACGGGCAGTGAAGTCGTCTGTGCTGTAGGTACTAGCTAGCTTTCGGCAGCTACTAACCCTAATCATGGGAAGGTTATCCGTTGGAAAGAGATTGGTTGTTTCCTGTGTATGGTGCCTAGTCAGTAAATCATCTTGGGCAATGACCCTGCTACGATTTCGTACTAAGTCCCTCACAACTAGAACAATTCTGTTACTCCTACTTCGTGCTGTACGCCCTTCTATCATACTGGTAGTTAATAAATCCATCTCTGAACCCTCCCCACTCTTTTTTCAACCAGTCTCCATCCTGCCCATTTCCTCTAAACTTAGTATATGAGAAAAGAATCAGAAATTAGAATGAGCTTGAGAAAACGTGTGGTAGGCCCTTAACAGTTGATAGAATGCACACTAGCCAGGCGTAGAGAGGTAAACATTATCGGCGATTTGGAGCAACTCCCTTTTGGCGGAATGTACGGAATATTTTCCCAAGAAACCAGATATCCAGGAGAACGGTGGCAGCCTGTGTAGTCTGGTGAATTACCTCGTCTGAGACATTCGTCGTGTGGCTGGAAGCTAGAAGAATCCAAGAACATGTGCTTTGGCATTGATAGTTCTGCGCCGTAAACGTACTTCGGTACATCGATGCCCATCCCCGCCTTGGTTTCGGTACTTTTTTTTCGGGGTCGAGCATATGAGTCTTGACGTAGTACGTATATTCTAAATACTAATAAATTACATTCGTTTGTCTGTTTCGAGGCTGGCGGTTGGTCTCGCGGTTTGCTCTTTCACCAGTGTAAGTGATAGGGTCCTTACATATCGGCTTCCGCCTACGTAGTACCTGTATAAGTACGGATTACACGCTTTACCTACGACGGCTAATATGGAAACCATTCGTAATTTCGCTAGTCAAGATGCGCAACCGACTGATGGAGCCAGCGTTGCGGTAACTGTGGGATGCTTAGTACTTTAAAATAACCAGTGCTTCGTACTTCGTACGGACCCGTACTTTGGGGTAGGATTCGAGACCCTTGGCGTGGTTTGAGTCTTAAACAACCCCTGACAATGCCGCTACATGTACATGTACTTCGTACATTACGAGGTACATAATTCCATACTGCTAGTGCTGTAACATTGATAAGGAACCTCTAATACTCATAGGGCTAGGAGCGTAGACGAGCAAGCGAAGGTGCTTGTTCTTTCACTGGACCCTCTCTCCTTCGCTCTAATCCCAATAATGTGAGCCGACGCGAGTCTACTATCCGGGCCGTCGAGCTCTGGTATCCACTACCCAGCACTTGCGCTTGCACTTGCGCTAGAATACGAAGTAGTCCCCGCCCGAAGTCGTAGCAGAAACACTCGAAAGGAACACTCGAAATTAGTAACTAGTGTGCAGTGAAGGTCTATATCCGGGTCTATTAGATGATAGTACTGTGCGTTTTGACCTGAGTAGGGCCGGCCAATGGCGGAGGTGGCCCAGCCCCCCGGCCTCGTTGGTCCTTGGAATCTCGGATCCTTGGTAGCTTTTGCCTTCCAGAGGTACATATACAGTACTTCGAACTTCGAGGTTCGTCCAGTGCACGAACTGGGTGGTGGGGAAACTTCTCTAGCGGGCCCGGTGGGATGTGAGCCGTGGGGGCTTGATGCATTGCTGTAGCACTGCATACGGAGTAAATTATGTCGCCCAAAACCATAGGAGGTGGATAATTCGCCAACCAAGGACTTGACTTTCTTTCTACAGGCTTTCAGGCGACATAATCAGTTACGGATTTAGATAACTATAGCACAAGGCTATAGCTATGTACCTTTGTACGTCCCTGAATGCTTGTGGTCGAGTACGGAGGGAGGCGAATTCAAATGACAAGACGGGCTTGCCTCAGCCTCTGGTATCGCCTGGAGAGGTTCGCGGATGGCTTGCCGTGACCGGCGATGTTGTTCTAGCGTTACTAATGTCCATGTAAGCTACCAGTTGGCGCAAGCCACTAGCTTATTACGTATACATATCTCCGTTCCCTGTCTCGTAAGCTTCTCCGTAATCGTACGTAGTACAGTACAAAGAGCAATAGGCTAAACGCGGTGGCGCTAGTACAGCATCTAAGAAATATTTATTACGCTTTCTTTTTATTAGTTGTAAATAAGCTTGTACTGTACAAAGTACCTAGGTAAGAGGCCAGTTATTTATTATTGTTTACAGTTTCTCTTTCGCATTTAGTGGCTTGGCTGTGACTGACACCGGGGAGATTATGATTCCAGCTTCCGTACTATTTCCGCGCCTAATGGCGCGACAAAACATTTCACCACTCCACTATTGGCCACTACTAACTGATCCATTGCCGAGGCACTCCGCTGCATTCAAATGAAGTCGCTACAACCAGTGTCACATAGGGTATTACTTGCATCGTATCGACCAGCGTATGTCGAAATGTGCGAGTCCTTCTACTTCATTTTATACACAGAGTACAGTAGGAATGTGTGGTTCGTAAGTATATCCTATTTACACAATTAGGAAGTAGTGCCTAGCGTTGAGAATGGATACTTTATTTACTAACATGCGGAGGCTAGAGACTTGTGGCTTGTTTTATATAGCGGGATTTATTATAAGAGGCTAAATTTTCCCATGAGCTTACAGTACCATACTCTTTTCTCTATACGAAGTACAAGTACCTTGCTCATCTATCCTGCCACTGTGTGTACCCACCTCCTACCACAATCATTTGGACTTGCTAAATAAACTAAATTGGCGGCAGTTTGGGGAGCAAGTTGATTTCAACTCAGCCACAGCCACAGCCACAACTGATATTGGGACTTAAACAATAAACTCCACATCGTCGCTCTAAGTCCCGCTTCAGTACAGAATATTGTGCATGTGCTTACTTCTACTTCTGTTACACAGTAAGTGGTAATGCATCCATGTAGTTCCAGCGCTCAACAACACTCGTGGGGTGCTCAAGGTCAAAGAGCATATTGGATCGGCCGCGAGGGTGCTAGTACGAGCATCATTGTGCTGAGACCTAGGTACCTAGGCTAGGCAGCGGATCGGTATTGGTGGCCAACCACCCCAACCGTCTTTTTAAGCTTATTAAGGTTTTCACCATCTTTCACCAGTGTATCTACGTTGGACAAAGGACTTGCAATGTTTGACATTCATTATTCTGTGACTCTTCGGCACAGCATCAACATGCTGCCTTGTGGTGGCGCAGCTACGCCATTGGCTGAAGCGTCCCAGGACGCGTTCACCTGTGGACCTTCAGCTGCGGCTGTCCAGGCATTCACGTAGGCTCCTACCTACGAAGTAATATATTATATAGAGTAGGTTCCTGCCTGTTGATCCGTCTTTATGATACCTTCTATTTAATCCGGTTCCATCCAATACAAAGTGGTCGCAAGATCATACTCCCTTTAATAAATCACAACAACTTGCAATTCCCACTACCAAGCGATACACCATGGCGAACGATAGTATCCATAGGCAAGAGTTTCGGATCCGCGATCTGGCCACGCGGAGCGTCTTACTATTTCCCACTCGCGCCCAGATCATTCGTGATATCAAGGAAATCACGCTTCAACCAGGTCTCAATCAAATCGTCATCGACGGGCTCGGTCCAACAGTCGATGAGCACTCTATCAAAGTCGAAGGAACGGGCTCCGCTACTATTACCGATGTCTCGGTTGATTTCCTCCCAAATCGAGAGCTTTATGAGGACGTCTACCCGTCTGATGACGACGATGAGTATGAAAACGACGATGAAGATGAATCAGAGCCCGAGCAGGAAGCTATGACGGCCATAGCGAAGAAGATCAAGCAATTGAACGTTTCCCTACTTAAAGAACAGGAGATTATCAACTCGGCCGCAACACGCTTGTCCATCTGTGACAATTTTGGGAAATCTTTTTCCAAAGACACACCTCCTCCTAGCGAGCTTGAAAAGATGCTAGTCGCCTATAATGATGAGCGTGCGAAGATCTATGAGGACCACGAAGCCGCCACTGAGGCATCTGGGAAGGTTCGAAAGCAAATTGAAAAGGCGGAAAAGGACAGGAAAAGGTTGGCCAAGGCTATGGTGAAGGCCAACGAAAAGATGGAGAAGCAGAAGGCCAAAGCCAAGATGAAAGAATTTCGCAAGAAGGCTGAAATTGCCAAGGAGAAATGGCGGATCAAGGTTGAGCGAGAGTCCTTTTGGCCTAAGAAGGTGTATCGGGTGACAATCAACCTCGAACCATCGTGTTTTACTCCAGGATCGTCTCGACGAACCTCTTTAGATGGTGACACCATCGTCAATCTCGCTACTTCCACCTTCCATGAACAACCCGCTACGCCTCTAAAGTCCGACGAGATCAACATTTCGCTCTCCTATATCACCTATTCTGCATCCTGGTCCCCACGTTATGATCTCAGCCTGAATACTGTAAACTGCTCCGGCTTGCTTGAGTATGGCGCCGAACTGAAGAACTCCACCTCGGAAACCTGGAAAGATGCAAAAGTCGTCCTTTCAACCTCCCAAACAAACTTTTCTGGACTCAGTGAGAAAATACCAACCATGCACTCATGGCACGTCCGCCTTCTCAAAGGTTTCAAGGGCGGCAATGCCGATTCCGCCCTCATGAGCCAACGCGAACTAGAAGCTAAACAAAAGGAATGGAGTAACAGTATAGATCAAGCTCAGAAGCCGCGCTCGGAGGTTTTCGGCCGCGATAACGTAGCCCAGAACTCATTGGCACCCCCAAAGGCCAGTCATTCGAGACCACCGCAGCCAGCCACGAGTCATCCCTCAGGTGTCATGTTCGGTTCTAGGCAATCTCAGGCGGTTCCTGCAAATTCAAGTGCGCTGTTCGGAAATTCTGTGACTGCGGTGACTGAGCGCGGCGAGAGATTAAATTCATTGGGCGCGGCCAAATTCAGGAGTTCTCATATTGCCACGACCTCAGAAGAATTGGGGTCAAATATTACGAATGAGGAATACTATGATGACGGCCCTGACTCACCTGCAAACAATAGCCTGGCTTTCGAAGCAGGCGCGTGGGAAGAATCAGGAATGACAACCACATACGACGTCCCAAGCCACAAGACGCTATCTCCAAGTAATTCAACCATCAAGCACAAGATTGCGAAGATCGAGTTTAAGAATATCATCTTCTCTCACATCGTCATTGGGAAACTTCGCCAGGTTGCATTCCTAAAAGCCCGGCTACGAAACTCATCTAAGATCACGCTGCTCAAGGGTCCCCTGGGCCTCACTCTCGACAATTCATTCCTAGGCCAAGCAACATTTCCGCGCTGTTCGGCCGGCGAATCGTTCTCACTACCTCTTGGGGTTGACCCCTCCATCCAGATCACGTATCCCAAGCCGACTGTGAGACGGAGTCAGACAGGAATTTTTAGCAAGGAAGAAAGCAACATTTTCGCTCGTTCCATCGTAATCATGAACACGAAGCATAACGCGCCTTGTGAGCTCACCGTCTTGGATCAGGTTCCTGTCTCCGAGGACGAGCGACTCCGTATCGAGATCATCAGCCCTCGTGGGCTGAAGATCGGCGGTGATCCGGTGCGTACAGGTGCTAGTGTACTTGCCGGCTTGCCACAAGCTTCTGTAAGTTCTATTGTGAAGGGTAATGCGAAGGGTAATGTGAAGGATGTTAGGGCCAGCGTTTATGTGGGTGATGGGAAAGAGGCACTTGCGACCCAAGGGAAATGGGGAATTGCAACTGCTACGACGAAAAAAGGTGGGGAAGTGTCTTGGAATGTCAAGCTCAATCCCGGACAGGGCGTCAAACTTTTGTTAGAATATGAAGCTGCATTTCCCAATGGGGAGATGGTTGTTGGTGTCTCGGGGCATAATTAATATGTCAGGAATGATTGCTCACGATAGTCAAGGTTATGGGTCTTTCGCGGTGATGGGAGCCAAACTGCTGCTTTATTTTAACCTCCGGATTTGTTTGTAACAAAAACTATAAGAGTCGAGAACACCTCCTTACGAAATAGCGATACTACAATAAAATATTATATTAAAAGGACACTGCAGGATTATAGCCTTAAATTATCCAATACTAATACTACTTAGCAAAGACGTAGTATGTTGTCAGCCAGACCATACACGAGGAAATTAGAGGCTATATATATTATATTATTTAGAACGAGCTCACCCCTCTTCCCGACTAGCACAGAGTCATTAATTAACCTTCGATCAAGATGACCAGTACGTCAAAGAAATCCACTGGGACCCCTTTTTACGTCAATGCAGTTTGCAGTACCAAGATTCCGGCAGGTGTCTACACGGACGCTACCAGCCGCAGAGATGTGAAAATACCGCTGAGGAAGGCTTAACATTCATTTCGCCCTACTCTATTGGTGAGAGCGGCTTTGCGCCAAAAAGCGACGGGACTCGGCTTGGTGAAGGGAACTTTAGGGGTTTATATCAGTATGGACGTAAGCCTTTAAGTAGGGCCTAGGGTAGAGCGCAAAGATTGGTGTGGTTGCTAGATAACTAGACGAGCTGAGTAGAGCGTGGCATATGGGACGTTGGGAGGATGGTGTAATAGGGGAGGTTGAGAAGTTTAAGAGGCAGACACGGGGGAATATTAGATACCTACCTAGGTAGGTAAACTACTGGTTGGCACAGGTTTTGGTCTGGTGACTCGGTCATGCCTTTCCGATTCAAGCGACTTAATAAGGGCATGGCTGGGAGCTATCACTTGGCGATCGATGTTTATATTTCTTGAATTATCCCCCCTTTTTGACTGGATGAAAAGGGAATGGTTTGGCTCGCTTACCGTCTGGAAAGTTACCTTGTAGAGGATCGCGTTTGTGATCCAACTTCAGACCACCTTAGCCTACCCCAGATGCAGCCTCGCCTCGCGGTTCAACAACTAAGCTTGGGCAAGACATTTTCGCAAATTTAGCTCCTGTACTATCAGATGTGGGATAAGTGAAGTATCTTTTAGTGATATGTGCTTGGGCTGCTCGGATTCTCTAACTTCTCATGATAATCGGGTCGGTACTAATCGGGTATTTGATAGCAAATACATGGGGGACGACCTCTTTGTATTATTTCCCGTATCCTTCGGACGGGAGTTAAAGGGAGCGTGCTGTGGCAGTGCGGGATTGGACTGCAGTATTCGGTCGTGATCTGCCGGCCTACCGTTCTCAACGATAAGATAGCTAGTTGTTTTCTAGCTTTCCACGAGTGCTAGAGCCCTACTCATGAAAGCTCGCCATGGGTATTCGACCGCAGAGTCGATCTAGGACGGTTACCTCCATTTGTTGAACGTAATCGATTTGACGCGTCGTTGCCCTGGATGCACGTTCCACTCATCTCCATTTGCAATTAGATACGTCTCTGCAATCCAATGGGTAACACTGGTTCCCACTCCCATATGAAGCCCGAGAGGTACTTGTTTGCCTTGCCAGGTGATTCAATTCTTTTCCTCACGGGCCGTCATATCCTTCTGACAATGTACCCCCTTTAGCGAAGACAACAAGACTGTTCAGCAATCGTATAGTTGATCGTTTCCCAGGACTTTCTCCGTCGTTGTCAACCCACGGCGACGTTAGTTTGACTTTTCCCTCGGCACCAAGACTAAAAGCCTCACAAGCAATGGCCATGACCTTGACCCTCTCATGAGCCAAATCTAGCGCCATACGTGCCTTAACATAAGTAGTTAAGGCATTCACAAACGGTGACTTATCAGCTCCGCCTCCCAGACTATTTCCCCTCAACATGATTCCCGGTAGATCAGGCTTAGCGATCTTAATATCGATTGTCTTGAGCGTAGAGGATCCGTCAGGAAGATCAAATCCAATGGAGACCACCACGCTACCGACAACTCGATTCAAGGCTCCACTGCTCTCTGTATAGTCCATAAGATCGCCATCTTCCCTAATACAAACATATGCCACATATCTCTCAAATGCCGTTGTGGTATATGTCCTCGGAAGACGGAGAACCGAAATCCTAGTATCGAAAGTAGTTGTTAGGAAGTCGGCAAAAGTGTCCCGCAACGGGCCCGGCATTTTCGTTAACAAGAGAGGAAAGTATATAGACTCATCCCCATCAAGATCCATACCAGTTATGGATCCATCTTCAATCTCTCGTTGAATGTCTCGTAGCAAAATAGCGGTATAGGCGGTCCGTTCGTAGGTAATTTTCATGAGCATCCCAGAGCTAGCACCCAGGGTCGTTGTGTCCTCCTCACCGTGTGCGATCTGCGTCTCATCCTGCGGATTCCACAGTTCCTCATGGGATAATAACCTCCAAGTCACGTTCTGTAATGCTCCAGTACGCTGGAGGGCGCTGCCTTCGGATTCTAAGCCAACTTGCACGCCGCGCAGAACGTCCCCAACTATGATATCCCGGAATCTTCGCGCATGTTGAGATAGAGCTAAATTGTCGAGATGGACATCTCTGCTTGTGTAAAGGGGTGAAAGGCGGTGTAAGGTAAAGGTTGTGTCGTAGAGTAGGCACCGCGGTTGGATTGTCCCTTCCGAAGCCATGATGAGGCTGCGCAGTCCGCTAGAAGAGGGGCTTAGGAAGATGTTGTTGATATTTCCATGTGGCTTATAAACTCGAACGATCGTGGGATAAGTGTTACTGGCTCTGTTGGTCTGCCTTGTAATTGTGTGCTTTGCTTTCGATGGTTACGATTGTGATGAAATCTGCGTGGGGGTGGACGCGTCGCGGGGCGTTGGCTTCGCATGTAGTAGGGGATCGAAGTACAAAGCGCGTTATCGACGTGTTATATGAGATTCCAGGAGCTGATCATTCGACGACATAAGTATCTTTAAGGTACACTGGCTGCAAGGGTTGAATGCTGCAACATAACGCGATTGAGTGTCACTTGAAGGGATTCGACAGAAAAAGGGAGAGGCCTCTTGGGTAAACACCGGCCCGAGCGAAACCTCTGCCCCCCTTTATTCCAATCTCCATCCCCAACAATTGCACTTCATCATATAAGCCGGGGTTTACCCAAAATCGAATGGGAATACTTTAGGATCGCACCCGTTCGATACGGAAAGTAACGGTAGTTTATAAAGATACGCGCTACAGCTGTTGGGCTTAGGAGGTTCGACACAAACCAGGAGCCACTACGCTTTTCCAGGTCCAGGTTACTAGGCTAATTCCTCCCAATCTCAGCCTTATTGAAGTAGCAAACCTGAAGGAGCTTGAAGTTAGGTAGGTATACATGATGAAAGAGGTAGTGGGAAGGGTCCCATATCTGGTATCGCACGCGACCAAAAATGTTTCAACTGAATAAATTAACATGTTATAATGGAAAAAGGATAGCTATGTCAATGCTCATTATTATGCAATAACTGCCAATCATCTCTTCACAAGTCATCATATCGACAAAGTCCCTCCTCGAGGGCCTTGATCTGCAAGGCAAGTGGTCTGGAATACCATCTGCAGAAGGCTAGATTGCCTCCCATAAACCAGAAACCAGGATGACCTGTCTTTCTCCACATAGTCCTTACCTCACCCTCCTCATCAAAGCCCCACACATCCTTAACACGGTCAGCGACTTCATCACCAAATATCTTCCTACACTGCGTCCGCATATTCTTGTATCCGGTGGCGAAAACAATTTCGTCCGCTTCAATAACCTCGCCGTCAGCGAATTTAAGGCCATTTGGAAGGGCTTCAGCAATCTCTTGGCCTTGCTTGATCTTGATCTTCCCATCGATGATGAGTTGGGAACAACCGACATCTAGGTAATACCCACCGCCCCTTTGGAGGTACTTCATCCAGAGTCCGCTTCCGTCAGGCCCTTGATCAAGTTTGAAGCCGGCTTTCTCGAGTCCCTGCAGGATCTTCTCATCTGCTTTGTTCTGAGCTTTAGTTGTGTCGATGCTTATCCTCTTGAGCACGGGATTGGGGACGCTCCAAAAGAGCATGTCCGCATCCTCGGTTGGTGGGCCATCATGCCCGTATAGCCCAGACAAAGAATCCAGGTTCGTCTCCGCGGATAAAACTAGGGTTGATGAGCGTTGAACCATCGTTACTGCATAGCCATTTTCATAAAAGTCTTGGGCAATGTCGTGGCCGGAGTTACAACATCCAACGACTATGGCCTTCTTATTTTGGCCTTGCGAGGGGGTGGCTCCGGGGAACTTCGATGAATGGACAAGACGAGTACCCTTGAAGTCGTTGATACCTTTGATGTGAGAAGGAAAGTTTGGTTCTCCACTGTGGCCGGTGGCTTGAATGATGTGCTAGGTTATCGTTAGCAGAGAAGATCAATGATAGCTGCGATCATACCTTTGGATGGAAAATTCTGGTCTCCGTCTTGCCATCCCGAACGCGTTCCACGGTGGCTGTCCATTTTGCAGATGCATCGTCCCAGGAAGCTTTAGTGATAGTGGCCTGGGTCCAGGCATTCAGCTCTAGAAGCGTAACATATGACTCAAACCACTCTCCCAGCTTATCCTTGGGGGTAAAGATTGGCCAATTATCCGGGAACGGGAGGAACGGGAGATGATCGAACCATATAGGATCGTGCAAGACTAGTTGATGGTATCTGTTCCGCCAGTTATCGCCAATCCGCTCTTCCCGGTCGACGATTAGGGATTCAACGCCCAGCATCTTAAGTCTCGCGGCAACGGTGAGTCCAGCCTGTCCGGCACCTTTATGAAATTAGCACACTGTACCAAGAAAAAGCGACGGACCTTACCTAGGATGAGGACAGTTGGCTCTTGGCCGTTCTCAAAATTTTGTTCCTCCCTGCGTCGATCGAGCCAGTTCTTGCGCGAGATATGCTCTCCGTGGACAACACCATTTGGTCTCTTCCTTCCCACAGCATCCTCATGGTGCTTTAGCTCCTTCAAGAAGGTAAAGAGTGTGAAGACCTTCCATACGCCTTGCTCTTGAGCCAATCTCACGATCCCCGCACCACGTCCGATATCGGATTCGAGAGTCAGGAATGCTGTCACGCTATGCACCTTGCCTTCAGCATCAATCACCGCCGCAGTTGGGGATCGAAGCTGGGAACTCTTATCAAGCGCGGCCGACTTAATCCGGCATCCGTTCGATTGCTTGAAGACGGAGATGATCTTCTGGGGCCCGTGGAGGGTGTGGAAATCCCAGGACAAGCAGAGCTGATCCCGCCAATACGACTCCGCATGGAAGATATCTGAGATACCGGCAAAGTCTGCGCTGTTCACAGCTTTGTTGAACGATTCAACCCACTGCGCAGCGATGGTGTCAGCATCTTCGGGTTTCGACGGCGCCGCGGCCGCAGCTGGAAATTTGGCGGTGTTCAACTGGAATGATCCCGGCTCGGGGCGGTTTGAGGAGGGGACATCAACAGGAGCTTGGGTGGCAACGGTTGCCATCGTGTTTGGGGTTATGGGGTAGCGTTAGACTTCGAGGGTAGTTAAAGGATTCCCGTGGGGTTTGGTTCTGTGAGAGGTTTGGTTCTGTTTGGAAGATGTCAAAGGAAAAAGATGATGGGCGGAAGGAGGCGATCTCTGGTCTTTAAGGACGAGTGCACGGCATAGTAGCTGAGAAGGAAAAGTCACCGATGATCGCAGCTGCCCAAGAGGAAGTAGGTACACCGACTGTGGAAAGTTGCAAGAGGAAGGTTTGACGAGCCGGGAATGCGGATGCCAAAAAGAGTGCTTCCGAGGCATACTTAGTAGGGGAGAGCTACTCGTCATTCGTAGTCCTACTTCATACTTCGCAGTACCGGTATGTGCTACGGTACCGGGTTGGTCTTTTCCTCTCATCCGTTGACATAGCCAAGAGCGGCGATAGGTAGGCAGCCACGTAGTAAGCCTTGCCTTAATCGCAGCAACCGGGGAAAGGGAGAACCCTTGACCCGGGGGGGAACTTCAGAGTTCTTTCCTAGAACGGAATGCGGGGATTCGGATAAGCAAACAGTCTAGAACTAGAATATTATCAATTATTGTGGGATGAGGGGTCAGAGTCAGTCAAGAGTCCGACAGAGGGGCTCACTTCCCCGGGTTCCGGGATATGCGTATCTCGGTGGCGGGGATAGCCGCAACTAGCTCCTCGGATAACCTTCCCTTCTTGAATTATCTTCGCGGCTGCCCCTTTTCGGTTGGTGCTACCCGTTACGCCGTACGATGTCTGAAAATTGGAATCAGTCTCAGACTCCGAAGACTTTGGGACGTGGTACTTACAAAGCAACGTTTACTCATACACTTCCCGCTGCTATCGCTGGTTTGCTCGGATCTCTTCCTGCTCTTCCAGTGCCAGTGTCTTCGCAGCTTTCCGTCGCATACATTTCTTCCTTTTCTATGATAGTACCTCGTCCAACGCGATCAACCAAAGTATGTCGACTCTTTCTAACATTTCGGTGCTTTCCGTCGCCCCAACAGCCTTGATGCCACTACTTTTAGGTGCGAAACTACGGTTTTGTATATAAATACCGGACTTTCCTATGTCTTATTAGTATCAATTACCTCGTTTTATAAATATACATTTAAACCCGAAGGGTGAGATAATTAGGGCTAGGGTTCGTTACTAAAATCAGAACATTTGATTTATAATAAAACCCCTACTATTATAGTGATAGAATTGGCCAAATGGATGAGTCTATTTCGCCAGTGGCTCGTGTCGTTTAGGTTTATTGCCGTTACCTGAGGCTTAAAACCATTCTCGCTGCTCGTACTGCTGTGCGCGTCGGTAGATAGGAGTGAGAGTTGGGATGGAACCAGCTTTGGCCTGAACCCAATTTCCAAAGATCCTGTGACCTACTAATGGAAACGAGGAAGGCCTGTGGGCTATCCTGGTGTGGCATCATACATCGAGTCAATAAGCACATTGAGTTGAAAAGCACCTTGTGTTGTTGATAAGCGGAAACTAATAATCCGTGGCCTCACCCCTCTACATCTATCACATATCAAACGCAAGCGCAGTAGAAACAACGCTATGTGAGTTGCAGCCATGCAAATAGAAAGTGGACATACATGAACGACGAGGGGCAAACCTCCCAACCAAATCCTTATGGGCCATTTCCTCGCAAACAATATCCAGTGTGGTTTTCGCGCCAGCAAGCCGGTAGACTTCCAAAACAGCCACCGCAATCATACAACACACCCAATGTCCTATCTCAATACCCCTCTCACCAGCACACTTCCTGTTTGCCCTTCGTTGAGGGCCATCATACCCAAGGATCATACATGTTCAATATGCATCCATTCGTCGAGGTCGTCGGGGAAATTTTGGTGCATACTGAAAAACGGATTGATGCCAGCCAGTGGATGAAGCCCTTCACGCCTGTTCTCTCCTCTCCGATGGGCATTCTGCCAGTAGAAATCATATTCTTGTCGAAATCTCTATTTGGTATTAGCACGCTATATCAGACCTCAACTTGAATCAGCCCAACCTTTGGTCCCTGCCAGTTCCAGTCTTCGCCCATCCTTGTAGGGTCCACGAGTTTTCCCCGGTTTAATCTTCTTTTCATTCGTCGATGTTCCTTCGCCGTAAATCTCGGGTACTCCCCTCGCCAATCATTGACCCCATCCCCAGTCCAATCATGCTGAGCTGCCCAGGTCTTGTATCTCCTCGAATATGGGTCATACCGTCGATATCCCCGATGACGAAATTTGCCATTTTGCTCCAAGGCGTGGCAGCCATGGTCATGGTAAGAGTCCCTGCAAATCCCATTAGTCTACAACAGCACTCGGAGTTGGGCCGTGTACCAGTTTCCCCACCAGTCCGGCTTGATGGGGCTGGAGCTGCGTTTACGCTGAAGGAAGATATCAGGCCCTCGGTTCGTCAGAATGTCATTCAGACCCCGAAAGAAGCCCCGGCGACCACTTCGGCCTTTTGGGCCATCTTTTGGCCAGACGAATTGTAGCTTGTGCACCATTTCAGGAGATTTTGGGTCGTACCCTGGGTCTGGTATCTACTCTGCTACTGGAACGAGATACTGTAGTAATAGACACCAGGCGGTATGAAAAGCTGTGGGACCACAACCACATAAAGAGGACACTTTATAACCTTCATAGTGATTCTAGAACAACTGCTACTCAGGCCTGAAGTTTGGTTTGGCAAATAACTTCAGTTGCCAAATGCTTGTCCCAAGCTGAGCTGGCGGCAATTTCGCGGAACTGTAGCTAGCAAACTGCAAGCTTATGAGAACAGAACAGTACCTACAGGCGCAAGTCTTATTTGATGCATGTAGCAAAACGAGAAAAGCCTACCAAGTAATTCATAGCCAAAAATTCTTTGCCACCAGCCACCGTTGCCGCAATGTCGCAAGCAGCTGGGGAGATGCATCACCTTCACTTGACAGGATGACACAACCCCTGATTTAGAAGCACCCCAAAGCTTGCTGTATAACATGGCGCTTTGTTGTGGAACTGCCGCAATGCAAAACCTTGAACGCAACTTGAGGGAGTGCACGAGGATGATAGCAATTTGAAACCTCTGTCCATAACTCTGTGGAGAGGAGTGTTTAAGGTTTGTTGGCAGTGACCAGGATGTCGCGGATTAACACGGCCCGAACTGCCCCCATGGCCATGCCAAATCCGGTGTAGAGTAAACACCCAGAACAAGACGCGACTACAGCGTCGAACCAACAGCTTCAAAATCCAACAACACTCTTCTTCACCACCAATTCCTCTATATCTCACTCCTTCCACGTGATACTCAGATATCTTATTATTGCTGGATATAAAAGGGTACCCGGCCTGAATCTGATCGAACAATTGGTCCACCCTCGAGTAACGAACGGATATCCAGCACGAGAGCAAGATTCGGCACGCGTCGTGGTTTGCTAGCCAGACACAAGAATTTCCCCGTGAACCAGCACTGATCTTGTGCAACTGTGCCCATTATAATACCCCAGCGTTTGGAGGAAGGGGTTTCCACTCCCCGGCCGCGGCCCAATCACGATAACAACCCAAACATCGAATATCTCCCTCCTTCAACTCCGTCACGCCATACACCCGTCGGCTCATAATTTGCACAGGCATTGTTCGAGGTTGTCTGTTCCGCTGCTTCCTTTTAAGGGGTCGTGGACCTTATTATTGGAAGAGATTCAGATTCAGGAACTGTTGAATGTTTGGGGATACCCCGCCTAAGACGCGACCCAGTGTGGTCACAGAGGCTTTTGTTCAGCATCGGAGCAAGTATCCAGCAAAAGGACTAGTGCCTGCAATGTGGCATGTAAGGTGCTGAGGGACTGTGGCCGAGTTGTGAACCGTCTTCTCTGCGGAACTTCGTGGACTTCAGATTTGGCTGGGTGTTTGGTGCACAGTTTACCTGATCAGGTACCATAAAGCAACAGTGGAAGAAAGAAGTACTCTAAGGCCACAGGTTTGGTTAGAAAAATTCTTGGGAAGGAGAGGATCCATAATACCGCTAGCCCTTTGCAACCATGCCGACCATCAATGTCAAGCCTGGCTCTAACCAGGAACTGCAGCTGATTGCAGATGCCCTAGGCAAATCGCGGAAGGTGGTAGTTGTTACTGGCGCTGGAATAAGCACCAATTGTGGTATACCGGTAAGTCAAATACATACGGTATCAAATTACCGTGTTGTGGACTGACTTCGAACTAGGACTTCCGCTCTGAGGATGGCTTGTATTCGTTGATCCAGGCTCAGTATGATGCTGCCTTGCAAAACCCACCTTGGGCGAACTCAAATACCTTTAATATCGACGACAGACCGAAAAAGCGGGTAAAGCCATCGTACTTCTTTGAAGTCGTGGCCCCTGATGGTAATGTTGTCGGTGTTGTTGACGAACAGCGCTCAACACCACAACGACCACGCCGGCGACAACAAGAACCACGTATATCTCCCAGATCTCCGTCCACCAGCCCTCTCAGCTCCCGCTCAGTCACTCCGACAGTCGACTTCTTAGACTCAACTTCCTCATCTCGTCGTCCCTCATTACAAATTGAAACGTCCACTGGAAGCACAAGTAACGAGAGTTATTTTTCGTCGACCGACCCAGATTCGTCACAAACTTGCTCGTACGTCTCTGAGCGGCAGTTAGACTCCATTCACGTCGAGATCCTGCCCTCAACTGCTGATCTAAACCAAAGACCCCAGAGAGTATTATGCGAACCGCAACAATCCTTTGAGTTTAACTCAGATATCAAGAGTTCAAACACTTTAGCACGCGCGCCCATAACCACACCCCTTTCAAACAATCAATTACCATCCACCGCGGACTCCATCCGACCTCAACCTGTTCCAACTAGTTCAACAAATCCATCGATTGGCTCTCTATCTTCGACCCCTGAACTCCTTCCCTCCATCCGTCAATCTCTTCAAACAGAGGACTCAGGCTTGAGTTCAAAGTCCGAATCAAGAGCCCTACCGAATCTCAAGGGCCGTGATCTATTTGACTCTATGATATGGTCGGACCCGTTTACAACATCCATATTTTACATGTTCATCTCGTCCCTGCGACAAAAAATACGAAACCAAGTCACTAGTACAACAGATACTCACCAATTCATCAAAGCTTTGCGAGATGGCGGACGTCTGGTGCGCAATTATACCCAAAACATCGACTGCTTGGAAGAACGTTTGGGGCTTTCTACAGACATCTCGCGTGGACCGGGCAATCGCTCGCGTTTCCACTCGAAAATGCAGCGAGAAGCGCGACCGACCGAGGTCTCCGGAGACTCCCCTCACAACGGAGGAGTTGAGATTGTTCTGCTCCACGGAGGATTGGGTGCGTTGCGCTGCGGGATTTGCGGCCAGCGTACCAGTTGGGACGAAGACGGTAGAGAAGCCACGACGCTTTCCGGGCAGGCACCGGACTGTCCGTCGTGCGCTGAGTATAATGCCCGTCGTACGGGAAGAGGAAGAAGAGGGCTTGCAATTGGCCGACTAAGGCCAGATATTGTCTTGTACGGGGAAGAGCATCCCAATGCCAATCTGGTGGGGCCCCTGATTACGCACGACTTGGGACTGGGTCCCGATTTATTATTGATAATGGGGACGAGCTTAAGAGTCCATGGCTTGAAAGTCATGATTAAAGAATTCGCAAAGGCGATTCGAACGAAGGGAGGGAAGGTAGTCTTCGTGAACAGGACGAAACCCGCCGAAAGCACTTGGGGAGATATAATTGACTACTGGGTAGAGTGGGACTGTGATGCCTGGGTTCGAGATGTGAAAGATAGGCGGCCAGAGGTATGGTTGCCTCAAGGCACCGTCGAAGATTGGAAGCGGAAGGAACCATCTAGCGACACCAAACCAGTAACGAAGAAAGCACATAGTGATTGCAAGCCGCCATCCAAGAGGCCATCCAGGCCACAGGCTACTAGAGATGACAAGATGAACGGTGTCTATGTCACGTTCAAAATTCTTGATACCTTGGGCAAATTTGTGGACCCTGAAGGTCGAAGTGCAGACCGGTTGCCATATTTTGAAAAGGCTACCCCGAGGACATCCACGACTTCTATAACAAAACCAGTGGCAGGTAAAAAGGTCATAGCGCCTAAAAGAAGGACTAAGTCTTTATCAAGCTCAAAACCCCAAACCACAAAAGCAAATCTGAGCAAAAAGCGCAAGTCTTGCCCGGGTGGCGAAGTTAACGATGAAGGGGGCAGCAATGAGCTGTCGGCTAGAGTTATGGAAGGATGGGAGAAGTTGCGTGGTATGGCGCCTACTCTTTCAGCTGAGGCCCCTTCTCGAGAAGCCCTATCCAATCTGTCTTTGAACCTCCTCCGTGAAAGCAAATTCATGTTCAGTGCTACCTTCAACCATTTCCCAAACCTAGGAGGGATCTGTCCATTGAATCAGATGAACCTCGTTACACATCCCCCGTTCGGATCAACTCTGCCTTTACACCGCAGTCCTAAGAAAGGATCTTTACACCGCAGGCATACCGTTCACGCCTATGGCACTCGAGCCTCGAAAGTTTCTAGCAGCGCAGACACAATCGCCTTTGATAAAGATTCCCCTCCAAAACATACCATTTGGTTAAGCGAGGAGGACACTATCGTGGTCAAAACACAGGAACCTGGTGATGGTATTAAGGAATCTCTACCTACACCACCTGGAAGTGGCCCTTTCACGCCAACCTCGCAGCGTATTAAGAGGATGGGGAGTATTGGGGCTATTCTATCAAGCCCGGAGGATGAGGTGGAGGTTTGGCACGACGCATCTGAGATTCTGACTTGATGTTGTGATGAAGGTGACGACGTTTAAGTTGTCTATGAGTAACGTGTCAAATGTTTGTAACATATAGGCGTTGGATGAGGATGTGGCGTTTAGAGATACCAGACTGGCTATCAGCCCTACAGATAGCAGTTCCTTTGCTGACTGAATTAACTGCTTTTTGAAGGCCCCTCGACATATCGTGATAAGTAGGAGTGGAGTATAGCTCGCCTGACCCGCGACTTTTGACAACACGGACGACCTAAACAGGGTGTTCTCGCGTCAACTCTCTCTAAACAGTGAATTCGTCACTTTTCGCGTCCTCGACCACAACAAATTATAAACGCAACCTTAACTCCCCTATCCATCCACAACAGCTCTCACCGCCACAGACTACGGACAACAGACCACAATGGTTTATTCATCCTCCTTCCCCAACATCCAAGAGCGCCTCCTCAAAAGGGGTTACACCTTCCCTGCGATCTGGGAAGTCTTCCGATCCCATCTCGGTTGGGCGATTAGCCATTTTGCCGCGGAAGTTGGTCCAGATCAGGCGTTGTATAGGGCTGAATTGGAACTTTGGAAATACTTCTGTACGTCTCAGCAGGATGTTGTATCCACCTAAGTACGCAATGAAGACTAATACGACGCAGGGGATGAGAAGATACATGTTTTCCCTGGCGAGGAGCCTCGGTCACAGGCCCTGCCGTTGAGTGAAACTGTGGCGTCGCAAGTGCAATCAGGCATAGGAATAAACCCAAGACCGAAGAGCCCAGAAGTACCCCGGCCCAGCCCTCGACCTTTCAGCGCCATCTGTCCCGCTGTAGCAACCTCAGAGGTGGTGGCGGTTAAGGCCTCATGGGTGCAGAGAGCCATGGACCAGATCAAGCAAGAGATGGGGCACGCGCCTGGAAAGGAGCTGTTGATATTTTCACCGGTTGGAGAACAGCAAGAAAAGCGCCCATGTGTATCAGTGGAAACTGAGAAACTACGACAAGCCCCACAGAGCCCACGAATGGATGCCCACCCTAATCTCGATATATACGAAAGGGAAAAAATACCTTATGCGAAGGTGCCAGATGTCGACGAGATGCCCGCGATGCGGTCCAAACCGCCTAGCCTTAAGCCAGCTCAGCATTACTACGACCTCAAGGGGAGTGGAGTTTACTACGAACGTCAGCTAGCCGACAGCCCATCGGCATCCCAGTCCATAGCCCAACCATATCCCCCGCGCTCCAGCATTCCTAAAATATCTAAAATGCAACTCACTAGCCCGGTATCAACATGTCATGACTATCATCCCGGCGAAACATTTAGCAGGCCATCAACTTGCCAACACCCAACCCAGCTATATCGATCACCTTTCGGAATTAATAATCTAGCTGAAAACGACAAGTGCTTCCGTTTGGGCATGCCGAGCACGGAGAAACTCCAAAAGGCGAATAGTATTGGATTTAGAGGACAGCAGCCTACGAGAGGCACACGGATGAGGGGGAGGAGTGCCAGTCCAGAGCCGGAGCACAGATATCCCCTAAGAAGTGCGACATGCCGATCTGTGGAATGTGCTGGAGATATTGGGGCGCGGGAGAATTCGAGGGAGCGCAGTGGGTGATGGGCTTTCCGAAGGGGATGATGCAAGGACATATAGTCGGCGGGAGAGGAGGGTTGTGGGAGTGGCACAGTGCAAGAAGCAATGCTAAAAAGTGGTCTCATGTACACTACATTCACCGATCAACTCAAATGCCTGGCTCTACAGATCTGATGACTTTTTGTTGCTACTCTTATATAATTATTCTTGCGAACATTCTGAGGAACAAGGATCCCACTTCAGCCACAGCCAACAGGGCTCAGTGCATGATCACCGCCACCGATGATGCATCCACCACAGCCTCACGAGTCACGCTATCCAGCTACTCAGCCTCAATACGTGCAGTGATTGCCGATGTATTTAATTCTCAACATCGCCACGGTCGACAGACCGACCTCTCGCCCTCAATTTAAATCGTAAATATAGCCAAGATCAATCACGATAAAGAACCATGTCGTTCGGTGTTGATCAAGCAATCACCGCACTAGGCATTGCCTTCGATATCTGCATGAAAGTCAAAAACGCACCAGAAGAAATCGAAGAAGTTAAAAAAGCAACCACTCGAACAAAGCATAGCCTACACATCTTAAAAACGCGCATGGTAGACCCAAGTTCCCCATTTAACAATGCCGACGCGAGAATGTAAGTACCTAGGTAGACCTGATGTCCCGAACTTGGCTGTAGTAGTGAAGCTAACCCCGGCAAGAAAGTTGCTCCTATCTGGGGCCATCAAAGACATTGAGGGAGGAGTTGAGAATGTAGAAGCCATAATAAAAGAGCGCCTCGCGATTCCATGGTGGGAAATTGGGAGTTACACCTCATGGCTGTTGATTCGCGTTCCAAAGCTGAAACTCATTGCCCAGAGCTTCGATGTCTCAGGGCAACATATCCAGGAGGTGGTGCAATATATCCAGACTGATGCAATCCAGAAGATCGAAAATGATATTGGGGAGGAGGGAAAGAAGGCCGCAAAACGAGCGAAGCAGCAGGAAGAAAAGCTACGTAAGATTGAAAAGAAAGCCGAGGCGGCAGAAGCAGCTCTTCGAAAGTCACAAGCCGATGTCTCGAAGCTGCTTGCTTTGGTCGAGAAGAATCCTAACCTGGTTGCTAATGCAGCTGTTCATGGTGGTGAATCTAGCGACAAGAGCAAAGAGGCTTGGATCGAGGAGTTGGTGAACGGAGGGATGCCCCGGCATGAGGCAAAATCTAGGCTGGAAGATATGATGAAAACCGTGAGATCTGAGCATGATAAGATGGCAGCCCAACCTCCGAAAAATTTAACGCACAAAAGTCATGAGTCAAAACCAGTGCCAGTCAAGGAGACAAAACCAGCGACAGTCAAGGAGACAAAACCAGCGACAGTCAAGAAGACAAAACCAGCGACAGTCAAGGAGGCAAAACCAGCGACAATCAAGGAGGCAAAACCAGTGGCAGTCAAGGAGACAAAAGTTACAAAACATCATGTCTCAATTTTGGTAGTTGATGCAGATAATGGAGGTAGGAAAGCTCACTTGAAAATCATTCAAATATGACGCTAATGACCTTAGAACGCTCCATCATTACACAAACGTATCTGGAGCTCGTTCGTTCGTGGACAATGAACACACAAAAGACATGGCTTTTCAATCGGGTTCATTCTGCAGGCACATATATTCCGACCAAATTTACCAAAGAGCATATAGGTGTTAAAGATCCATCGACCCTTCCGGTTGCTGGAATACCAGCCAGTAAAGCTGCTATTTCTGAAGTCGCTGGGCCTGAATATTACTTTTGGTCGAAGAATCCAGATGAGAAAGATACGATATTGGAAAGAATGCGGCATCACAAGTCATGTGGCCTCGAGCAGCGGCATTTCCAGCAGTTTGACTACATCCTATGCTTTGATGAGGGCAGCCAGAAGTGGCTGGAGAAAATGAAAGCAATTGCAGTAAAAAACACCAAAACCGCCAAGGGGAAGCCCCCACCAAAAGTAATCTCTAACATTCATTACTTGAAAGGCTCCGAGGAGTTTGGTGCCGCGTCAAAGAAAACCTTGCATGAGGTATCTGAGAAAATCAAGGTCGCGACGAAAGCCTTCTTAACGAGCGAATTCGGCTGGGAGAGGTCTCACCTGGGTATTGCTCAAGGACAATGGAGGACGTTGCAGTTTATAGTTTCGAAGGAGGTTTCCGAGAAAATTGTTAAAATTGACAAGGAGCTAAAATCGGAAATTGAGGCCATGAACTGGAGAGTCCATACTTGCACTGAGTATTTGGATAAGACTGTATTGGTATCAGTTTCGGGACCTAGAGAAATGTTGGAGATGGCGTCAAAGATGATCATAGATCCCTAAAGTGACGGAATTTAGGAATCAGTCATCTAATTTTCAGTATATGCATAATAAGCTGTACTTCCTTGCCTTTATAATATCTACAACCATGCAAGGCAAAGGTGTATGAATCAGTTTCTAGAATTTGCTGCCAGGAATAAAACTTGGACAACCACAAGCGGGCGTCCGCCTCTATTACAAAGTCTGGCTTGAAACACACTGCACAAGTCAAAATAAACGTCCAGCTCCATGCTTCTCCATTCTCCTCTACTAATCCAGTGTCGAAATTCGTACTTTGGTGGTTACATCGCCCATCGCCCAAGTTTACACCTGTAATTCATGTACAAGCGCATCCTCATATATCCATAACGAAAAAAGGACATGCTATATGAATTTACCTGTATTTCAACCCAGCGTAATTATATAGTCAACTTTGTCATGCTTAATAGCGTGGCGGAAGGTTTGCCGCAAGCTATAGTTTGGGAATGTGTTGCAAGACGGAGAGGGTATTCGATAATGTAGCCCAAATAACCCGTTACCCTTTTTTTATACGACTTCTTTCATTCTTTTCTTTCGTTTTTCAACGTCGCCATACCGTAAATTGCAAAGCCAAAACGAACAAGGCACATCTACAAAAATATATCAAATGAAATTATAATAGTAATGAGAATTTGATTTTTAGATATGCCCGCCGTTACAATAGAGTAATAATTCGGCTTATTGTATTAAATTGCCCATAGCTAACCAGTTTAACTACGAATTTCATTCCATTTTAATAATTCCTTGCTGTAATTGGTGCAATAAATGCTGCTTAAGCTAGCCGTCACAACTCACAACCCTTGATAAGTTAAGTGAAGCAACAGTCTGACCTCGAGATAACCCAAAAGATAGGTCATGCAATGTAAGTATTAGTTGAGCTGTAACTCTAGATTTTTTATAGCAGGCGTGGAAAGCAAACTTAATCACGGATATTAGCCTATAGATTGAAAGGGGGAAAGGGGGACGAGCCGAGAAGCGAACAGGCCCCACTTATCAGTGCCGAGGGTCTCAACCGCCCCTCCTTTTGGGGAAACTAAAATAACTAATAATATAAACACTTCTACAGTGGTAATTTTTAGTCTCTGGTCATATCTCGATTTATTCGTAAGATAATCCGATCCATTCTAATTTGCCATGATGTCCACTGGAAACCTTCGCTTCAACGCAGCGGCAGCCGGGTGGGACTCCAACCCAAATGTCCAAAAAGCCAGCTCCTTGGCATACGATGCCATTCTGAGATATTTCCCCAACGCTCATAATTTCGACGTCCTAGAAATTGGCTGTGGAACAGGGGTACTCTCCTTAAAAATTGCAGCACACGTGCATTCCCTGACAGCAGTCGATTCCGCCGAAGGGATGATTGAAGTGCTCAAAGATAAACTCTTCCAAACGCCAGAGGTGAAAAACATCTTACCAGTCCATGCTCTTCTTGAGGATCCGGATGATCCACGGATACGGCCTGATCCCACCCGTGCTGGCATTGAGGAAGTTGAAAAGTTGGCTCCGCGGCGATTCGATCTCATCCTCTCGCATCTCGTTCTTCACCATATCTCAGACCTCCCAGCTGTTTTCAGGACAATGTTTGGCTGCCTGAAAGCTGGCAGTAGCATTGCACTCACAGACTTCGAAGACTTTGGACCAGAGGCAAGGAGATTCCATCCCGAGGCAAAAATGGATGGCGTGGAGAGACATGGGATTCCGAGGAAAGAAGTGGAGATGATGCTAAAGGATGCAGGATTTGTAGATGTTAAGGTTGAGACGGCATTTAGGATGGAGAAGGGTATTGAGACCGTACCTGGAGAGGGTGTAAAGGGCGAGACGATGGAGTTTCCGTTTCTGATATGTATGGGCAGGAAACTATAAATTCTATAATACAAATGAAATTTACACTCATAAGTCCTCAGTACTCACAAAGGTGAATTGAAAAAAGCCATTCTAAGAACAGCTCGTTCCATTTTATGATGCCCAAAAGAAATCCGACGGCTAAAATACTCAAATCGTGTTGCACCTACCTGTCTTAGGGGAAGGATGGAAATTATATCTAGATTCTAACCAGTGTTAGTAAGCCTATTATTTTTGATAAAACAATTCGAGTAGACCAGAGTTCCACTGTTACATCTCTATGGCCTGTTAGACAATTAAAAATAAGGAAACCAGGAGATTGCATGGTGCGAAGGTTATTTTGCAAATGCCGACTAAACGGATGCGTTGGTGCTTACCTTAACTATTATATGACCTGAATTCTAACGTGCTCTCCGACATCTTCTCCTGGGACCGGTTGGCTTTCCACCGAAGTCCGCTATGTGGTATAGTAGCACCATTTATTGTGGACTGCTTCATCTAATTCCAAGAGCTTGTAATTACCAAGCCCAACAAGAATGAGTAGTTATGTTATCCTGTCAACACTAATGAACCATATTTCAGGTATCCGACATTCATTGGCCTAACGCAGACATCTTATATCTCAAGTTTCGTCATGGGAAGTTCTTCGTCTGAGTCGTCCTCAAATCCATCATAACCGGAATCGTATTCCTTCCCTTGAAGTTCATTCAACTCATTCAATGATAAGATGAGTCTTGCGCAATCCCTGTGCTCTAACCCATACCTGCTCTTCGCCACCTCCAATACCTGTGTGAATAGGTTTTCCGCCTCATTGTACCTATTCTGCGCCACATACACATTCGCCAAAGTCGTCATCGTATCTAGCATATCCGCGTGATTGCCCCTGAGATTCACCTGGTCGCGATGCAGCGCGCGGAGAAACAGGGCTTCCATATCGGGAAATATCTTGTCGTCGATGCTATGGGTCAGTATAGGCTCGGAACGGAGGCGCGGCGGAGGTGCGAGGCGCTGCAGCTGGTTGCGCTCAGGAGAACGTTCGGAGGCGCGTTGGGTATGGCGGGTTTTATTCCAAGATTGGCGTCTAGATCCACGCATTGCTCGTTGGGCAAGTCGCTCTGCTTCGTCTTGCTTTCCTTGGAGCCAGAGAAGATCTGCTAGGCACTCGACGGTCCGCCAGGTATAATGGTGGTCCAGGCCCAGGACGCGCTCTCTACCTTCGAGAACGGTATGATATAGGACTTCTGCTTCCGTATAGTTGCCCATTTTGTGGTGGTTAATGGCAAAGTTCATCATTGTACGGAGAGTATCAAGGTGGCCTTCCCCCAGGATCTTTTCGATCCCATGAAGTGCCTTAGAAAATAGATGCTCGGCATCTGCATAGCGACCTAGATTACGGAGGTTGATGGCTAAATTTACCATGTTCTCTAGCGTGTTGAGATGATCGATTCCGAATTGCTTCTCGTTTCCCTCCAGCGCCTTCTGGTACAAAGGCAACGTCTTCTCGTACAGCCCTTGGTTGCGATATGTGTCTGCGAGGTGTACCAATGGCTTCAAGCTCTGGAAGCTATTCGGCCCATACTGCTTTTCATATCCTACTAATGCTTTATGATAGTATTCGATGGCTGCTTCGTGGCTTCCTTGGTTTCTTAGGACCATGGCAAGATCTTCGTAGATCTTCAGTGTATCAGTCTGATCTAATCCTTTACCGGTCGCATATCCACTAAGGGCTTGTTGATACAGGGCCACAGCTTCAGAATACAGGCCCTCTCGAAAACAAACTCTCGCCAAGAGGGTGGATGTTCTGAGAGTGTTGGGAATAAGGGGTGGCTGTAGTTCCTGCTTATCCTGAATCTCGAGCAGCATTTTTCTGCATTCTCCATAACGTCCCTGGTTATAGTAGACTTGAGTTAAGTATAACCTCGATTGGAGTGTTTCGAGGTCACCATATCCCCGGCCGAGTTCGTCCTCCTTCAAAATTTCCCGAAATATTTCCTCTGCTTGTTGATGTCGACCATGCATGTTATAAAAATTTCCAAACTGAATCAGAGATTCGCGGAGAACCCCGGATCGTGCATACATGGGCGATTTAATATGCCTCTTACAATTCTCGTAGCAGGCATCTATGTGGGACAGAATATGTCGTGTCCGTGGTACTGAGCGTTCCTTGGCATTCAACTCTGCTCGAATATTAGATGTCAAATAATGGGTCGCTTCAATAGCATAGCCCCCGCGCTCTTCCAAGGCCATTCGAAGTTGTATCCAGTCGCGAACCAGGGGGTGTAGAGAAAAATGAGCATCTTCTTCGGAGGCATCACTATTCAGCAATGAAAGATTGGATAGTTCTGCAATAATGTCCTAGATATTTTGAGTATCAGACCTACAGACTTTTCTACCTGAATACCACTGACCTCATATTTATAAGTATCATACTTGCCGTCCGTTTCGAAGATATGCATCCAACCTGGACGCGGGTCATGGCCTTCAAAATGTGCCCGAAAGATGTTTTCACTGATGTGACGATTGGAAAAGAAGGCAGAGAGCGTGAGTAAGTGGCTCATTGATTCGTGCGTCACTTTGTTACCGGCCATCTCTCGAAACGATAACTCCCATGTGCTGAAGACACTCAGTGACGTCTCTTCCTCTGCATTGTTGAGCTTTCTTCGATAATCCCACAACTGAGGTGTGTGCTTCATCACATGCTCTTTTCTATTCTCATAATGATCAATGAAGGATCGGAGAGGAAGTTTTCGGGCATTTATATATGCCCCTGCTTGATCAATTGCCAATGCCAAGAATCCTAACTTCTGAGCAATCAGTCTAGCTCCTTCAACAGACTCGGCCACTGACGGGCGTCGAATGTGGTGTAGCAGTAACTCCACAGCCTCTTGTTCCTCCATCGCCTCGACGTCCAAGGAGAGCCCGAGTCTCCCGACGTCAAGATTCCTCGTGGTGAAAATGATTCCCACCTCTTTGATTTTGGGACAGTAATCCATAATGTTCTTCATTTGACTTGGATGATCAAAATTATCAAAGATTATCAGGCAAGGACTGGCCCATCTCTCAAGTGTCTCCATAGTGAAGTGAACGCAAGCTGAAGGATCGGAGAAGGCTCGCTTGAATTTGGTGATGTGGTCGGCAACTTCTTCAAAGCTCCTAGCAATAGAGATCCTTGAAGCTGCATTGATCCACATGATTGAGTTGTATCGCCCAATTTGTTGTGATTGTCGACAATATTCCAACGCCAATTGGGTCTTCCCTTGGCCACCCATGCCGCACAGCACCACAACAACAGGCCGCTCAGGATCGCGAACTGATGGGCATAAAATCTCAGTCATCTCACGGAGGATTTTCTTCCTCCCAATAAACAAAGATACTTGAGAGGGGGGAAGATGGTAGCAAGTTCCTTTCACTGGCCCTGTCATTGATGGTATCTCCGGACGGAGTGCAGCATGCGTTTGATGACCGATTTCGAGTACGAGTGCGGACTTGTATGACTCCAACGTTTGTTGAAGCTCAATCAGCCGCTTCTCCAACCGGACACTGGCGACTGCTTTTTTCGCTCGCTTTATTGCGGAATCACCTTTCACTGGTAGTGCTTTGGAGACCAGCTCGTCCAAAGTCTGCACATGTTGAACACAACTCGTAACAACCTGAACAAAGGCTGGACTGGAGCCAAATGTTTCATTTTCCTTCTGGATTTTCGTACAGATGTCGATGATCTGAGGTAACTGAATCGAAATCTCGCGGTAGATACTGGGCACACCTTTAGTCGACACCTGGTAGTCATTGATCCGCTTCGCAATTTGCCATCCCAAGTTTCCAAGCTGTGCCAAACTGGCCACAATGCCCACCACGGCCAAAGCTTCCGCCATGTTTCCAAGGCTGGGCAGATAAGGTCAAGGTCCAAGTTTTCAGCTGCGGCTGCGTCCTGCAGGCTTCCCCAAACAGTCACGACAGAAGGCGCATTCGGAGAATATCGCAGTCAAAGCCCGGGGCGAGATTTCATCTTCATCGCCCTCGCAAGCCTAGGTGACAGGTCCCTTCTCCATGGCCTAGAGACCCTTGATGTTGAAGACAGATTGAAGGTTGCAAGGCTGGAGAAATAACGAGCGAGATCCAGCCACTGGCTGTACTCGTAGGAGCGCCTCCAAAATACAGGGTTACTCGTATGTTATATTGGCATTGGTCACTGTACTGGAGAAGCCTGTGGCCACGTGCGGACAACCACCGGTCCCTTCTCTTATTCTACGGTTTATCCCCGTCCATGTCTGCCTGTGGCTCCTCCATGAGGATTGCGTTGGGGTTGTTTCGCCAGAGGATATAGATTTCATGGACTTGATCTTGACACTCTCAATGTCCCATATGAAACTCCAATCCGACGTGTTAAGTAAATCTGGCGGCAGAAAAGAATTGGCCGGAAACCAGAAATACAATATATATTTCTATTATTCCAACAATACGAGTAGGCGCAATGGCCACTAAACATGGAACGCTGTCACGTTCGCCGACGTCGCTTACCTAGGTACTTCGTAAGCACCTCCCTGGGTAAGGGAAGGAAAGCATGCAACGACCGCCGCATAAAAGTTGCGAAAACCGGAGAGGGGTGAGAAGCTGCCTCGTACAGGATAATAATCCAAGAAAGTACTGGTGCCTAGAAAGAGTGATTCTATTCTTCGAGTGTTTCTCTACCTTGTTGCAGTCTCAAAGATCTACTCTCTACTCGTATTGATTTCGAACATGGTATTACACACCATATATCTCACGAGGCATGGCGTAAGTCCTCCTTTCAGCAGCGCCTAAATGTTGGCCACGAGAACGAAAATTCTAAGCTTGTGGCACTAGTTTAGAGCAAATTGGTCTTCTGAACCCCCTAAAGCCCATAGTTCCGGTCGGATCCCCCCAGATACTCCACTCTCGACGTACGGGGAACAACAAGCCCAGGAACTGGCAGCCCACCTTCTCCAGGTAGATCCGCGCCCAGATATCATATACTCAAGTCCTTTCTACCGTTGCATTCAAACCGTCCAACCTTCCATTGATTCTTATGCCGCCCGCAGCGACGACGACGGCCAAATTTGCGGTATTTCCATTCCTATTCATGGCGAGCCTGGATTAGGCGAATGGTATGGAGCAAGCAGAACATCGGACCCTCAGCCTGCGCCTCCAAAAACTCTCCAAAGCTACTTCACAAACTTCTCTCTCGACTATGAACCAATTTGGACGCCATCCCCAGCTGGGGAAACCATTCTGGAACTACACGAGCGGGCAGCTTTCACGCTAGCCTGCATGATCCGAGATCTGGACACTCATCCTGATGGGCCGAAGTGTGTGCTAATATGTACGCATGCGGCGACTTTCATGGCGGTATCCCGAGCGCTCACGGGTTTCTTCCCTGAGGACATCACAGTTCAAGATTTCCACCCTTGGACGGCTGGGCTATCGAAGTTTGTCCGGCGGGACGTGGGCGAAAGCACAGCACAGAGAGTTAAGAATGAAAATGACGAACTTCCGAAGGTGGATTGGAAGGGCGGCAAAGGCGTTGGTGGGGGTTGGGATTGTGTTGTTGATGGCGATTGTACCTTTCTAAGCGGTGGAGAGGAGAGAGGCTGGTGAGCTCTCCTATTCAAGCCGTATACTTCTTAAGGTAGGGTCCTTCACTAACCTTCCCCAAGGCGGTTTTCTGGGAGGGAGTCCTTCAGCCACGCAGTTACAGCACATGGTGTGGATGCCGGAACTGGTCTTGGGATCGTTACGGAGATTGGAAACAAATCATTGGGTAAAGATCATAGTAGAACTGGGTAACCCGGCCACTCACGTATGAGTAAGGAGACGGTGCGCCTGTCACGTATTCAGTCTTATGGAAGTTAAGCAATTACCGAAAATAGGTAGCTTTCAGTTGATTGCGGGAGGGGTACCCTTGCCCCACCCCTCCTCATAACTCACTATTCGTGCAGTCGTGCATCATCTGTCCCCAAATCCTCTCCTTAGAGCTGCCGGACAAACCTCGCCTAGAATATCTTGTTAACTCTTTTATCCTTAAGGTTGTACTCCTTTATCGCTAGCACATAGTTTCAATCTAGACACATCCTCACAATCCGTCCGTACAAAGTGCCTAGCTTCTTGCCTGCTCTATGCTTTAGCAGTGGTGGTGGATCTACATGTATCAGGAATGGATTGGAAGAAAGGATAGTTGAGAGGATGACTTTGGAAATGGGTAGGAGGTTCACCAGTGTCAGCTAAGTCGCTGTTGGTAATTGGGTATCAAAGCACTGCTTGAGTATTGATGCTTACCGAGCCGGTGCGCCAAACTCGCCAAACAACACAAGGAATCCCGTTGGTCAAGATTCCGTAGGGCTGTCAATGTGCTAAATGGTGGTGATGATAGGGTCCCTTCTTCCTCTCATAAGAAGAGAGACTCGTTCAACGAACACCTTCCAGTAGGCCCGGTGTCAAAATAACCTCTCGCGGCATAGCAAAATTACCAGACAAGGCACAAAACCCATCTCTGTTGGATCTAAGTTCCGTCCCAAGAATCTGCATGCGGGTCCTAGAACCCTCAAAACTCCAATTCACCAACGACAAGTCCTACATTGGCTATTTCGAAAGGCCCCATTTGAGTAAATATCATGTAGATGGTTCGCCTTCCAGTGTTCCACTAAGTACCCCTTCTCCGGGGGCGTGTCGCTATCTAATGTGATAACAAATCGAAATCGTCCACACAATCGTCCAAAACCAGTAAAATGGGAGCTAGCTAGCGCTCTTTCCATGGCAACATACAACTTGGAAAAGTGACGATGTACTATTCTCCAACTTCGAACGCTTATCTATACCTGACGCGCTCGGGTTGCCACACCTACACATCCTCTCCAGCACACACTCCCAATCATCTACATAGGTTCTTACATTCTCCAAAAACGTACTGATCCACTGTCTCGGCCCGCATAATACTAGAGCACAATTTGAAGACACTCGCCCCTTTCCTTGGCCTTGTAAGCCACAGCGATAGATAAAACAGTGTGGCATAAAACAAATAAAATATAAAGCATTTTCCATCAATTTTAAAAGACTGGTAGCAGTACATGCGCCATTCGGGACCCAATCAATTAACCGCAAATATTATTAACACTTGAGATCTGCCTTGTTAACTAAATTGCCTCAAATTCCTTTGTCTGGTTATCCCTATTATTTGCCTATTATTACACCTTCTAAGCCAAAGAATGCAGACGAGTAACCCAAGGGGTGCGAGTGAACAAAGAAATAGATGTACAATGGCATTTGTATCAAGCCTTTGGCTCTCGTGGGGAGACTGGACAACTGCCAGCGGAAGCATTGTTTTTCATCTTGAAAGGCTAGACTGAAAATATGAAAGACAGATTATATATGATAGTGAACAGATAAACTTCCCAGGCTACATAGCGTCAGCTGTGTGCAGTACATAGCAAATTAACTTCGATTTACAGGCCTGTCTACAATCACATCTCCAACAGAACCGCCCAGAACGACTTCTGAAACATACCCAACTGAGACAAACGCAATAATGTGCGTCGAGTATTCATCCGATTGTACTATATGCGATCATGTTGACCATGTTGATTCTGGATATAGAATGGAGGTAAGATGTCCCAGGGCACGAGCAAATAGTCGACGCTGTCGCATCATTGTTCTCCCCATTTTCCAGTATCCCCGGGCTTGCCGTCACTGTCTTATCAAATTCGTGGATTCAAAAGACAAGCGTAGTCAAGCAATCACCAAACGAGCTCCATCAAGAATACTAGATTCTCTGCAGTTGGCGGAGGCGGAGAGAATCTTAGACCTAGGTCTACAGCTCGTAAGCCCGGGACAATGGTTAAACAGGTTCCCTTCCTTTTCGGATGGCGAGGTGTCCACAAAATATGCACATTACATAGACGACTTTAAGGGCTTGGTTCAGCCGCGCGACTGTATATGGCTGCTAACGATGGAAAGGGCGTTGGACAGTGTGATTTGGGAACGCTGGATGAATTCAAGCCTGCCAGATCCGACGACGAGGCAGATCGGTCTGTACCTGCAGCTCCGCGAGGCTTTGTGGATGAACATTGCAGCTATCCACCAGGACGAGTCACCGTTCTTCGAGCAGAACTGGCTTGCGGAAAACATAGAGCCATTTCAGGGGTTACTTAATACTAGTAGAGAGGGAATGGTCCACGGGTTACACCGCGTTGCCACACTAGAGAACCTGGAGGACATGCGCTCGGCTGGCGAGGATCTTACGTGCAGAATATGCTTTCGTGGATTCGACGAACCACCATACGAGCAGCCGGTGCGGCTATCCTGTACTCATATCTACGGAAAAAACTGCCTCGAGAACTGGATCAGAGAAGCGCAGCCTGGCTTTCACATTTGCGCAAAGTGCGATAAAAAATTTGACGGGCTAGACATGCTTACGAGGAGTCCGTACAAAGGATTTACCCCGGCGGGAGCAAGGAGGTACGTCGTTGTGCCGTTGCGACTAGAAGATGCTGATGAAGTGGCCCAGTCCGATCTCGATGCAGACTATACCATAGTATATGCTAATCTTCTGAGGCGAGCAGAGCTAAAATTTGCTCATAACGATCCTCCAATCCCACCTCCACCATCTCCGTGGTGGTTGAAAATGTTAAGAGGAGAGGGGACGCTGATATTGCCGGATGTTGCGGATGTTGTGGATAACTCGCAGGTGTAAGGATTGCATTGGCCATGGAATTAATTTGAGGATTTCCTGGAGGACGTAGCCGAGTGAAGGCGAGAAATACAAGGGCAGAATGGTATCCACCCTATTTCCTTTTCTCTTCTGCTAACTAGAAATTGATATCTAGAAATTGATATAACGCGAATATAATAACCAATCGCCTCCTTAACAGAGAGCTTTCAACCTTAAGTAACGCCCACATGATAGCGATATAAGTAGAGTAACTGCGTCGCTAATATTACCTGTCGAACATATAGTGCACGCCCCCAAATGGCGAAGGTCGAGATAATAGCAGCTGGTCTCGAGTGGAGCTGGTAGCTATGACGAGAAATTGGTAGCCTTTTGCCGAGTGGAATAAGCTATAGGCGTTTGCACTGTTAGGAGTGGCAAAATGGAAACACCCCCAAGCGCTTAACTTGTGCCATTAGGGTAGGACATTCCACTTCGTATACTGTCGGCTCCCAGCTAGCAACGAGGCATCCTCAGGAAGGCATCATTAGCCCTAGAAACGTGACTGAATCACCAGCCTTGAACCACGGGATGGCGACTTCATTCAAATAGCGATAGGCCATCGGACGCCGTTCAGCAATGCATGGAACCAGCCTCGTAGATTCAACCAATTAAAACGTATAATTAGTATCCCTTTCTCTAACTTTAGACCGTGTCTTGATGCCTGTTAAAGTCGTGCATTAACTTTGGCCCATCTTCTTTACGGAAGCAAACTGTTCAAACCGTTTTTTTAAATATCGGTTCCAGGCTCCTCAGAGGAGTCGTGAGCAATTTTCTGTGCGCCACAATGTGTCTTCCGGTTCCGTAGCTACTGAATCCCATCGGCCATTCTTCAACCCGTTGTATTACATTTCAATCGCCAATCTGTTCTCCCCGTACATGCTCAGGAACCTCAACCACGCCCCCGCCAAGATGCGGCTCATATGAAATACATGTTGCAGTAGCATAATCCCCATCGTGACTGATACTAATGGGCAATAACTGCCCATCCTTGGTCCAATCCCCAGATTCTCCTCTGACAAGGGCTACTGGGGGTTGAGAAGCTGTAATTCCAGCAGATGAGGGTGTGCGTCTGATAATGTCGATGTCTCGGTAGGTTAAACGGCGAGAGTGGTGTGCTTTGATGACGGCTTCTTTGGCTGCAAATCTGAAAGGAATAGGTTAGCAATGAGGCTGGGGAAGGGGGCGGGGTGATGCATACCTCCCAGCAAGAAATCCCGCAGTTTTCCATATCTCTGTTTCAATCTGCCCAGCAGTCCTTTGTTTGATCGGGCTCTTGAAAGCGTTGTTCAACTTCACGTCCCTTCCAACATCCCTATCCCCACTAGCATCCCCCAGCAGAAGTGCATCTTTACATGGATGTCCCCCAAGCTCCCTCCATGCTTTGATAGGAGTCTCAATCCTCGTCCAATGCCGCGCAAACTCCTGCTCAGCGAGAATTCTACGCGAGAAACGTTTGACGGAACTGCCGTTATTCTTAAGTATGATCCGGCGGATGCGAGGAATGTGGCATATGTCAGTGCCAACGCATATAGGAAGTGGGAAAGGGCGGGGCATATTATGTGACGGGTTGGGCGCTACATGGTGGCGAGGGGCGTTAAGGAAGAGCACAGGAGGTAGGTCGGCTACCTAACCTCCACATGTTTGCAGGCTCAGCGTTATTCGCGATTAGTGTTACTAAGCCAGGCTTATCGTAACGACGTCTGACGAAGTATATTCTTTTTGACTGCTTACTCTATAAAAGTGCATATCACTAGCCTAACTGTACACACAGTCACAGACCAACGTTGTAAACCCTCTTTCAGATCACTCGCAAGAGTGTGCTTTATCGGGAACATGCATAAAGATGCGCCGCATCACTGGCTACGCAGGCATCTAGCCAGAGCTCTCCTGCTGGCCCATCTTGAGCCTTTTCCAGAAAGCAGTTAAAGAAAGCTCATAACCCGCTCGTGGCAATGAGCTTTCCAAGTCTCACCTCTTCGCAGACGCTCTGGGTAGTCAACAGCACTGTGCGCATCCTCAATCACTTGTGGCAACATCGTGTAAGTTCAAAAACCGACTCTCGCTATGTTGTCAAATGCTCATCACTTGTTGTAGTACATTGACGGCCTATCATGCTCAGCACCAAGACTGGCTCTATCGTTGGCCTTATTTCAGGCGTGATTTCAATCATCGAGGCAACCAAAACCCTATACGATGTCACCAAAGATGCGAAAGATCAGCGAGAGGCATTTCGCCAGGCGGCGGCACCACTGCCACTAGTCATCGAAGTCCTCCACAGCGCGAAACAGAGAGCACAGACTCTCGACGAGGTGGCACAAGAGACATTGGAGCCTATTCTGGAGTCATGCAAAGCGAAGGCTAAAAAGCTGAAGAAAATATTCCAGAGGGTTATTCCGAAGGATGACGACAAGCAGTACGACCGATACACGAAAGCCCTCGATGCATTGGGGAAAGGAGATAAAGTGGAGTATTTGATGGAAGGGCTATTGAAAGATATCCAAGTGCTTGCATGCGAGACGCTGATAGGAACCGCTACCGATGCCCAAGTGAAAGAGATCGATGAGGCTATCAAAACGATGAAGGAAATGCCTTCACTTGCAGCCGAAGATGAAGCTGAGGGCTTCGGTATGCGTCTCGGGAAATATCCATATAGCAACATGTTCAGCATGCCCCGTTTCAGGCATTTGGTCCCTATCGGGGACTTGGGATCAAGCGATCAAAGCGAGAGCCTAGTAGGATTTTTTAACGGTGCCCAAGTGAAGGAGTCCGAAGAGGCGATCAAGGCAGTAAAGGAACTGCCTTCCCCTCTTACAGATGAAGCTCGGGGCCTTGATACGAATCTCTGGAGCTGCGTTAACATCAATAAACCACGGAGGGATATTGTTCCGAATTACAATGATGGTGGGTTCACAAATGAATTCCTAGCTTTACAAATGCCGCTGCTGACCGGTTTATCCCCGGAGCAGATCATTACTGTCGGCGGTATCTTTCCGACACCCAGACCCAGAACTATCTACAGGACCTAGGGACGACTGATCCCCGGGACGACAAGAAGCGTATCGAGAAGACAAATGGTGGCGTGCTAGAGAACTCGTATCGCTGGATCCTTAGCAGCGCCGAATTCCTACGATGGTGCCATGACAAAAGTAGGCTGCTGTACATCAAGGGCAATCCTGGCAAAGGCAAGACGATGCTGCTCTGCGGCATTGTCAACGAAATGAGCCCCTCGACAAGATTGAGAGACAAGGATTCAACTACGCTGCTGTCGTACTTCTTCTGCCAGGTCACCGATTCGCGCCTAAATAATGCGACGGCCGTGCTCCGCGGCCTTATCTACCTGCTTATCGACCAGCAACCATCGCTTGTCTCGCACGTGCTGAAGCAGTACGGACAGGGGGCCAAAAGACCCTTCGAGGGCCTAAACGCCTGGAAGCCTTTGTCTGTGGTCTTTGAAAACATTTTGCAAGACCCGGGCTTGAAAAGCACCTACTTGGTCGTTGACGCCCTCGACGAATGCGAAACAGACCTGCCTAAGTTTTTGAATCTAGTTGTTCAAAGTGCCTCAACATCCTCTCGCGTCAAATGGATCGTGTCAAGCTGTAACAAGCCTGATATCGAAGCGCAACTGAGACTTAACGATACTCAAGTAAGGCTTAGCCTTGAGCTTAACTCAGCCCATGTTTCTCGTGCTGTTAAGATGTTTATCGATTTCAAAGTGTCCCAGCTTCCATTCATCGTGGACGATAGTACACTACAAGAGCAAGTCCGAGATCAAATATACGCTAAAGCCAATGGGACTTTTCTGTGGGCAGCCCTTGTTTTGAAGGAGCTAGAGCGTGTGGAAAGCTGGAACGTACTCGATGTACTTCGGGAATTTCCGCCCGAGTTAGACCCGCTATACGAACGGATGATACGACAGATTCAACCACTGCAGCGCAATGATCCTGAATTATGCCGTCTCGTCCTTTGCACTATGGCTCTCTCATACCGCCCACTTCTCCTCCTCGAGTTAGAGACCCGCTCTGGTCTGCCTAAGCAAATATCCAACAATCTTGAGAATGTTAAGCGGGTTGTTGATAAATGCCGCTCGTTCCTCACCATGCAGGAGGATCACGTGTATTTCGTTCATCCATCGGCAAAGGACTTTCTACTTGGAAAGGCACTTAACGAGATGCTTCCTAGCAGCACCTCCGCCTTGTCCTTGAATCCTGTCGGTGTAGGGAGGGCAGCAGAGCGGGAAGTTGAAAACTCTAGCCTTCCTAACATACTATATCGACTTCATTTGGGTATGCTTCGGCTTCTACGACCCAGGCTAGATGCTGGACACCGACGACTAGAATGGCAATGTAATTGCGGTATGCCGCTCTATGGCGACTTTCGAGGTGACAATAATGAAATTGATAAACTTGTGATGGAGATGCAAGCCCATGGATTTCTTGTCACACAAAGTGGTCACGGAGCAACGCGATTGCTAGCAGACTCCAGACAAACCACTGCATCAAATTCTGCACCCCTAGCCCCTCCGATATCCAACACGTCTCAGGCAACACGGAGCTCTTCTATCTATACATCTCAAGGAGTTGGCGTTATGCCAAACACGACTGTCGGTGGTATCGATACAGCAGCCTTTCAGTCAACATCTACGGGTGCGGGTCGAAAATTCGTGGCATTATGTGTCAGCAGCGGCCCATTCAAAAAAACTTACGATGAGGTCGACATATCCTCCATCCCCAAGGATACCCAGATGTTCCGTGGCTTCAAACTGGCATACGAAGCATGCCGCAGCTCTCGCATGAACGTGATCAGAAAATGGCTCATCAAACCAGTTAATATTAACTACACCCAATTCGCAGTCGGAATCCTTAAACGCGTCTACCCTATCGCCGGCCCCCCAGATTGTACGATTTGCGCGCACGCGGAGAACAAGGATGACCTAGTTGACATGCGTAGATATGAGCGTCAACCTGCTGCGTCGTCTCTCACTCATCCTCCCATTCCCCCGGACCTATTTTTCCACTTGTGGGAGTGTCCGAGGGGGTTTACTCCGGCAATGCAGTCGATGTGGCTTAATCGCCTGCCGACGAAGCTTTATGAGAAGCTAGATAAAGTATGCCTGGGAACACGGCCAGATGGTGAAATCATTCTCGGGTGGGGCGTCTTGGTCATTGAAGGTATAAATAAGCGGAGTGTCTTGCGATGGACTGGAGGTATACTTGCACTTGCTATAGTCATCTCTACGGTCTACTCAGCTATAACGGGCGATGTGTCGTCTGGGTTTGCGATTGGTGCTCTTATAGTAGCATGCTGGGCGGTTTTCGTAACATCACTTTGCACTGAGTTTCAAGAAAGTTAATTGTTGTTTAGCGGGGCTCGAAAGAAGCAGTCTCGGCATCGCGGTTATTAGAATAGGGTTGGATTTATTCGGTAGCAGATCTAGGCAGACTAAAAACCGCCGAGTAACTTCTACTATACAAGGGATAATATCTATTTAGCTACCGTAGCTGCAAGCCAGGCACAGCAAGTCAGGTGACTTTAAAAGAGGGAAACATTACTTGTATCGCCGACAAAGGTGCACAAAGGGGGACGCTTCCTTATATAATACTCTTACTCTATATTTTAGCTTTATAATAAAACACCATTGTAATAGTAATTAGAGTATAATAATACTAAACATTTTATTTAGTCCCAAAGTAAAGCTATTCGCGAGTCGTTATCGTACCTTCATTCTATACGCTATCTACGTTTCAATCCTAGAGGCAGAAGCTCAGTTTCTACATTCAAAGCGCTTTATATATTTCGCCTTCTGATTTCCCTCCTTAATAATAGTAAAAGGAGGGCAGTTGATGCGTTAAATCTTTCTCAATACTGAATGCTTTACTACTGTATGTGTTGCAGGATCCAATATAGATTCGAAAAATCGGCATTGAATAAACTCCATGATACCGCAATTGCTACTATAAAATATGAAGAAGAAAAAAACGAATAAACTCCATTTCTCCTGCAACCAATCCATAGCCCAAAACGACCCGATCCAATATCCGAGCGGAGTGGTATCGACACAAAACTCTGGCTTTGACAAATATCACCGATTATATAACTAAATGCAGCGCATCGCTTCTTAGCCTCCAATGCTCTTCGCCACCCCATTGGACATCACCGCCAACCGCCCATTTGATAGTAACTCCAGCGAGTTCTACTAAGATGCCATTTTGTTTACTGGTCGTCCAATAGAGGTGCTCTCTCTTGGTCGGTCGAGACCGCGGCACCCTCTCGTCTGAAGCTCAATTCCTTGCCGAGGGCAGTTGGGACGGCGATGCCTAGGGTGGCTAGGAAAAGGACAGCCATAATTGTGAAGGCAAAGATCCACTGGAATGCGATGATCTTGGAGAAGAATTGACCGACCCCGAGGGATGCTGTCAGGATGCTGAGGGCGAAACCCATGGTATAGTCCTAGAAAATGTAAGCAGAAAATTTATCCAAGGAATATAATGGACCAACCTTATACGCAACGAGGAAGAAAAGTCCGTAGACCAAGATACCCCAAATTGCAACATTCGCCAAAATCCGAGCTGCCAAGTTATGGGCACCGAACATGATGGCTCCATTCCAGTACAACGCAACAAAGGTCCATGCCAGAGGTCCAGATGTAGCGCCGATGTGAATTAATCTTGGCGCCGTGCCATGACGGAAGTAGAGAGACGACAGGTTGAAGAAGTTGATCACCAAGAGAACCTCAGCCGAGATGAAGTAGCAGCGGACGAACAGCATAACGAATCCAAAGTGCAGGAGATTGTTGAGTATGAAGTGGCTTCCAACTCCCGTTGCAGCTTGGACGCGAGCAGCATCACGCGAAAATAGGTGCCAGACATATGCGATTTGGAAGACAAATAGCGCCAGCCTTTAATAACAAATTGTTAGCAGTGGGTAATGCTGTACAATGGGGGATACACAATGGCATACCAGTAAAGGTCCACGATGAGGAAGTTCAGACTGAATGGAGTTGCATAATGCCTGTTTTGTCCTGGAATGGTATGTTTATAGGCGGCCTTGTCATTGTGAGGGGAGTGGCAATTATAATAGCCGGTGGCAATCACGCTCAACAGCCATGTTATGACGGACAGGGCTCTGTATGTCCAGAGGGATTGTGCGGAATAACTCTCCCGCTTCGCGAAGGGGTTGAATGCTAAGAGGTCGTCAGAATATTGCATGTAATTCGAGGTCCCAGCGAGAAGCGCTCTCGGAGTTCTTACCCTCAAAGCCGGCCATGCCGAAGACTCCAGGAGTTTATGTCGGATGGACGAGCCGGCGGGATTCTGAGGGGACTTTGCGTATTCCGGATTGGGCGGAAGTTTAAGTGAAGGTAGTTTCTGCGAAATGTTTAGTCCAGGAGCGTTGAGGGTTGTGCACACAAATGGTTCCTAGGAGAGGGGGAGGAAGACGGAAATTGGGATAGAGAAGGGGAGGCGGTGCCAATATAACATGGAATCCAGTCCCGTGTACGAAGTATGCAGGTATCAGTACGGAGATGGCAAAACTAACTTACATGAGACGAGGAGGTGTTGTCGAATTGTTAGTTGTCAGTTGGTTCGTGGGTGAAGACAAATGCAATCAATGGAAGAAGAGGAGGATGAGGAAGAAAAATGAGACGATGGAATGGATTGCCGGTATAACAATGTACGATGTAGGGTCTCAGCCAGGCCATCCGGATTCCAACAAACGAAACGCGGTGTTGCGGATGGCCGTTGATGTGACGTCGTCAGGGAGTTCAGCCAAGCGGGCAATCCCTACCTGGTGCTGCTGCTTTCCCTCTCTCATCCTATCAAGTATCAAGTCGACTCGCCACCACCGCTACCCCGCGGCCCAAGGTTGGCATGGTGGTGCACTGCATCTGTGTCTGCATCTGCGTTTGCGTCTGCGCCTGGGTCTGAGTCTGCGTCTACCAGTCAGTGGTCCATGGCGGCACACGCGGGTTTCGAATTGCGAGGAGGGGGATCAGGAGGAGCGAGGGACACTCCTCTGCTACGACTAGAGCCTACCTAGTTGTGCTTATTAGTGACGCTTGAGAGCGCGGTGCAGTGACTGACTGGCTGGCCGTACCTCCGGAGTAGGCTGCCGTGCGGTCACTAACGAGGAGAATACAAAGCAATAATATAATACACAGCTCGATTGCTTCCTACGAGCGAGTACTCCCAGCACTAGCACTTGGACGCAGGAGGCAAACGCGGGGCACAGTCGAGGGACAAGGTCAGCTGCTTGTCCAGTACCTCTAGAGTATATACAGAAAGTGCTTCGTAGAGAGGTGAGCTTGGATCTCCCGCAGTCCCACCTAGCTGATATCTGATATAGGGATAGAGGTGCAACGCAGAGCAATGCAAAGGAATGCAAAGGATCAACGATCACAACGAAAGTACCTACAGTACCTAGGTACCTATCGGTACCTACGAAGAGAGCAAGAAATCCCACTCCGTCTGAAGTACCACCTCGTACCGGTACAGTGTGCAGTGGACATCAAGATGCTCGCGTCTCCACCCCGGATCCGAGCCGACCCCCCGGAAACGTTGCTACGAACGTGGTCCGAGCACGGAGCATTCGCCACTGGCAAATAATGAGCCACGCGTCCAGCCACACCTCCACACCTCCACACCTTGACACTCCCCACTCCAGCCTCGTCGGAACCCCCCAAGCCCTCGGCTCCGAGACCGCATTGTTGTGTGTGGCCTTGTCTCAAGATGCTCGTGGCAGCAACCAGCCTCCGCGGGAGTAAACAGTGCTTATTGATCAATCCATGACACTCGTCCGCATACACAGCACACTCCGTACCACGCGCAGAACCACACTCTCCCATACCCAGACCGTTCTATTCACATCCTATCGTCGTAGCTATCGCCGCTAGAGACCATGAAGCTCGCAACATTATCCGCCGTAGCTCTGTCCGCTGCAGTCGCCAGCGCACGCTTCGTTGAACAGCACGAGTCGGACCAGGTTATCCTCACCACAGAAGTCGCGGACAACGAGCAATATCTGATCGAGCTTGCGCCAGGGACGACACGATGGGTTACCGAGGAAGAGAAATGGGAGTTGAGAAGAGTCAGTACAGCCTCCAAGGGGTTCGTTCCTCTGCTAGAGGTGGCCAGCTAATCATCGTGCTTTTCACAGAACGGCCAGCAATTCATGGATATTACCGATACGCCCAACCTTGGAACACTCAGAACAGCCTCGAAGAAGGAGGTCAAGTTCCCCAAGAAGCCAGTTCTGCATAAGGAGTTGGCCCCAATGATGCAGAACCTCTCCAAGGCGACTATGAAGGCAAACCTTGAGCATTTCACCTCCTTCCATACTAGATACTATAAGTCCGACTATGGTAGACAATCATCAGAGTGGCTGTTGGAACAGGTCCAAACCCTTATCAAAGATTCCGGCGCTGATAAGCATGGAGCACATGCGAAGCACTTCCCACATTCTTGGGGCCAGCACAGCATTATCGCAACAATTCCCGGCCAGACCAACTCAACTGTGGTTGTCGGAGCCCATCAGGATAGCATCAACCTGTTTCTCCCCTCCATCTTATCCGCGCCGGGCGCAGATGATGATGGGAGCGGGACGGTTACCATCCTGGAAGCTTTGCGGGTACTCCTCAGCTCCTCCAATATCATAACAGGAAAAGCGGCCAACACAGTGGAATTCCATTGGTATTCCGCAGAGGAGGGTGGACTCCTTGGCAGTCAAGCTATCTTCTCAGAATATGAGAAGACCGGTAGAGATGTCAAGGCAATGCTGCAGCAGGATATGACCGGCTTCGTGCAGGGCACGCTAGATGCCGGGCTGAAGGAGAGCGTTGGAGTTATCACTGACTTTGTTGATCCCGGCCTTACTGACTTCATCAAGAAGATAGTCACACAGGTAAGCACCCCCTTAGTTCCCTCCATCAAATCTCAGTCTGATCCGGGCCCAGTATTGTGATATCCCATATATCGAGACGAAATGCGGCTATGCATGCTCTGATCACGCGTCCGCTTCCAAGGCTGGTTATCCTTCAGCCTTCGTCATCGAATCTGCTTTTGAGAACTCGGCCAAGCAGATCCACACTTCAAATGATCTCATCAAATACCTGAGCTTTGATCACATGCTTGAGCATGCAAAGTTGACTCTAGGCTTAGCTTATGAGCTGGCCTTCGCTAAGTTATGAGTTAGATAGGTTTATATGTTTTGTTTTTCTTTCCGAGCGACTCTGTGATCGTGTGCCATAGAGATAAAGACAGACATCTGTATAACACCTCCTTTATTCTCAGCTTGCTTTAGTGCAATGGGTTGGGGGACAGATCTAGATATTACACTACCTTCGGGGTGTAGAACCCCCTACTGTGAATCATAGCCTCACCTGTCACCTAAGGTATCCCATAGCTACATACCTACCTAGGTAGGTATGTAACCATTTATATATATGGCTACCTAATCTCCGCTCGAATCAATATCCCATGGCAATATGTCTTGCATTCCGTGAGCCATTCAGCGTAGCATCGCACACAGTCAGAGTCATACTTTCCACGACCCCTATTGCTGGCTTCTGATTGGCCAATTTTCCTGACATACTCGCAGCCGGCTTATCGCGAACACAATCTCCCGTATCCGAACCAACTCTGACTCGCACCTCGCGCACTTCAACTTGAACCGTTCATCTCATGCATATAGAGAGGATTCCCTTCTAAAGGTCATCGAAATCTTAAATACAGTACTCTATATTTACCAGCTTAAAGATAAGCCCACTATACAGTCCAATGGCTATCTACTCGTCCGTCCCTCCGCCCGAGCAGCAAGCTCCCCTGTCCAACGCACAATCCACCACCGCGACGATCGATACCCTCAATGCGCTTTCATCGCTCTCCATTTCTCCATCTGCGCGCAGCACTGGCGTCACTCTTTCCATTCCTCTTGATGGAGCAGAGGTGAAAAAGAGGAATGTGAAGCCTGCGAAGGAGCCATTGAGAAGGGATAGTTTGAAGCGAAGGGATGCTCTTTTAAAGGGGAAGGAGGGAACTAGAAGGAGACAGAGATGGGAGAATGGTATGTGATTCGCCGTATAATGAATCATCCCCCTTCAAATTGCCGTTATCTGGTGTTTGGGATTGTCCGCGGCTACCTGCACTTGCATTGCGTCACTTCGGACTTTTAAGGGGACTCCCAAAGCCAGGGCCTTCTCCCAAAACATGAAGACAAAGAACGAAAGGGAGCTTCTGGCTAATCTTATACTCTACCAACCCAAATAGACCGCTTCCTCAACGTCCCTAATGCCCAACCACCCCTCCCCTCAGACTGGGAAGTCCGTCCTACCTACCCGGTTCACACAGTCCCCTATTATCTCGCGCCACTCTGGGATCTCCGCGCCGAAACCACCTCCTCGCGCAAATCCAAATCCAGCTCCGGCGATGAACAAAAAGGCCGGGTTCCGCAAGAGCTCAAAGCCAAACTAAAGCGCAGCAAAGGGGCCAAGTCCCTGCTTCAAGAACTAGAAGAAGAGGTGCGCAAGTTCGTCAGGGAATATGAACGGCAAGAGCACTTAACATTACATGGCGGAATGGAGGACGAGCCGGAAATTGACTCTGAAGACGAGGAGATCGTTTTTATCGGAAGGAACGGGAGAATGAGTGACGAGGTTAGGCAGGAGAGGGAGCGGGTGGAGGAAGTTTTGGAGAAGGAGAAGATGATCTGGGAAGGCGCAGCTGACGACAGAGGTGCTGGTTTTGGGTACGTTATTTATTTGGATTTTTGTGCATTGGTAGGAAGCAATAGACTAGCTAACTGTTTTCTCCCAGACGATGGCTTGTCCACTCCATAGCCACCTACTATGGTCTCTCTTCCCGCTCTATCACCCTCGGAAATCCTGCACGCAGGGAAGCATACGTCGGAATCAAATCCAAGGAGATCAAGATGAAAACTGGTCGACGCATCACCTCCTCCTCTCTACAGGGAGAAATGCCGAGGCCCCTTTACGGTCTTATTTGACCTGTCTATTGCTGTCATTTCCATTTTTACTTCTTGTCCCCCTCCTTCCTACTTCCTACCTATGTATTGGGAATCGGATTCATTGGGGGGATGGCTATCAGTGCCCCTTCTGAGGGATTTACCAAATTATCCATCCGAGTTATCGTATCTATTTTATTGCTTTATATTTCGTTTTCCATGTGTGAAAAGATAGAGTATATATATGTAAAAGCATTTATTCTGGTTTCCTTGATACGGTGTAGTATACGGTGTAGTATACACGTATACCACATCATGAAAGAGAGCCGCTTTTCCCATTTCTTCTAGACTAGATCATCCCATTTTTTGCGCTCTATGCGCTTTCCCGACTATGGTGGGGTTGATTTCTGCATGTTCAGGAGAAAGTATTTGTATTTGGGGTGCTTTCTACCTCTAAGGGTCGAGTAAAGCTGGTCGCTTCTGCCGCTTCTATTCAGGCGCTGATCACTCACTTGACTCTCTAGGGCATTCAAGATCTCTAAGAAGTCGACCTAGCGTACAACGATCCATTTCTAACTCGAAAGGTATGTTGACCGTGTCGAAGATACTGATTGCGAAAGGCTGAAAACCGAATCCAAGGGGGCTTAATACAGCAAGGCCCCCCACAAAACCGTAGCCTACCCACCAAATCGATATTCCTATCGCGGCGAACAAGCTTATTAATACATTCTAACATCTAGCCTGGAGGAGTTCTTTCTAAAGTTCCCCCAAGGAAGCCGTTCAGCAGACTCGGCGTAAACGCAAATCTGATACGGTAGCAAAGTTGGCAGTTCTAGCTTTAATAAGCTTTGCGCAAAGGCAGCTTCAAATCTCGAGAATCGGGGATAAAAACGCCTGCCTGGGTGGCCGAGCATGAGCTGAAATTATTCGTAATAAATCTAGGTCTCTTAAAGTTTATAGCGATATATGTGGGGTCTAGGGAGGAAGAGAAAAGACGTTGCTGTATTTGGCTAAGGCCGCCTTTCTTTATCGCTTGAGCTCATATATCTCTACCGTTGATGGCAACGAGATTGGGGACAAACCATGAAAGGGGTACGTATAATAAGGGCGATTAAACCTGTAGTGGGCGAAATTACAGTGATGACCAACAAAAAGGGGAAACTCGCTTAGCCTTACGTTCCAACACTACCGCCTTTATTGTGCCACCTCCTTTAGTAGCGTGTCATTTGGCCTTCTGCACTTACATTGGTCTAGCTACTTAATATATGGTTCAGATGTGGGACGAATGTACTCACAGTTAAGGTTTCGCCTTTAGTTAAAATCCGATTACAAGGTACCTAGAATATGTTTACTAAATCTAGGATAGGGGTCAAGTGTAGGTAGGTACCCTCGCGTGAAATCTTTGAGGTGAACCTATCAACACTATTCTCAGTGACCGGAATGGCGAGCTCGGTAAGGTTAAGAACAGAGGTTTTATAATCATCATCATGGGCTCTCTCCCCGATACTTCACCTACATCTCGGGTATAACCTATATCTGGGACCAGCAGTGACGACAGCTCTGCCGTCTTTACAGTGACCGGATTTGGGGAAGGCAACATCTGGATGCTGATACGCTGGCAAACCCACTCTAGTCATACGAGATGAGTTTGCGAATGGTCAGAAACGGCATTCAGCGGATATTTGTGTGCAGTTAGTTATTGTTTTTATCGTCTGCGGATCGCATCGCTCTTATTTCTTTCCTATTTTGAACAAGCAAAGATTCTATTTACCGTGTTATAATTTGTTGTTTTACTCATGGAGTATTTCCATCAATCGATCAATCCGAGTACTCTTGGGCAATTGAATACTTGTGCCCGATTTACAAATCGAGGCTTAGTAGCTGACGCATTGTCATGCACATCGCTCACGCATACCCAGTCACGGTGGCAAATAGTGTATGTGAAGAATTTCATTGGATCCTTAATACTCCGTGGGCGCCTGCTTTGCTGTGTACATGTGGTGGGTGGTGGGCGATCATTCTTCCCCGATCATTCCGACTCTGCTCATCGTCCGCCGACTCTCATAGCCTTCGTCCTCCCACTGATACCATTGCGGACGTCAACTTGAGGATACAGCTTGAGACTAGCTGGGTGCATCGTGCCTAGGTCAGCAATAACCCTATCGGACTCGGATATCCGACTTTCAAATTTGGCAGAAGAGATATCTATCGGCCATAGTCTGCAACTTGTCAGTCAAGTCGAAAACGGTGTAAAGGGTGGTTACATACATGGATCGGGAGGCTGTGGCTTCGGCGCCGGTGGTGGCGGCGGCTGTCGTGGCTGTCGTGGTTTTATCGACCCGGCGCGTCCTCTGTTCCAATGACTTTTGCTAGCGAGCTCTTCTGAAATTCGATACATCATGGGGGTCACAATTAAATACAAAATAGAGCTGTCCGGATAGTCTCTGCCCCAGCTGCGATTTTGGTTGTCAGAAACCCAAGTCGGGTCGTCTTACAAGAGGGCATCGCGATTAATATTTATGCCCAGGACTCTAGGCATTTGCTACTATGGCATCGTTCTTCAAGGCTTCGCGGGCGGTTCCTCAGCTAACATTGCAAAAGCTCGCGCAAGTGTTCGAGAGAGGTACTACGTATAAGGAAGCCCCACGGCTGCGAGAGTGCGAGTCCTAGAGTTCGCGCCCAAATGAGAGGGCGAGAATAAAGTCGAGAGCGAGTGTTCGAACCGCCAGTATCCTTGTAACTGGGCCTCAAGGCCAGTTATTACGGGCGCTGTCGACATGTTAGCTGTGGACTACGCCTAGAAATAGGCAATTTTAGTAGCCAGAAACAAATGGTTCTTTTAATAAAGTTGCTAGGGGAGATACGGTACAGTTTTGTTTTACAACTAAGCAGAAGACTTCCAGTGGGGCATCGGATTATTATGTTCCCAAGCTGTTGAAAGCGCTGGTGACCCTTCAGCAGCCTCACCAACCAAAGGCGGCTGGCTGGTGGCTGCGAACTCTCGCAACCAATCAGTCCACAACCAGTTAATACGCCCATGAACCCGCGAACTCTCGCAGAAAGCCTCACCCCTCCACCATGCGGAAAGCCTTGCTAATAAATGTCTCACTAAACGACGTGGTTCCATGGTTGTGGAATGGCTACCGTGAGCATCTCAAGCAGCAAGTCTCCTTGCCCTCCTTCCAAGTTGCAAAGTCGCACCCGTCCTAACTTCAAGTACGAATCCAGCGGCAAGCCGTAATGGTCGACCGAAGAGATTCTTACTCTGGGCCCATAATGGAAAGGGACCCAAAGTTCCGTAAGTCTCAACATTTCAATATCATCGTGGAGACTTGCTGAGCCAAGCTCCTCATGTCTCCAGCCTTCCCGTGGCCACATAGGTGTTAGCTAATACCTGATTCAAGATAAAATGATTCTACACTACCACCAGAATCAAATCGGAAGACGTCTTATGAAGCATGACGCTATCCAAGATGGTCCCCTTGGTTGGGAGCGAACAATAACAAATATAACAGAGATAACCTGGCCACTTCCCACTACAATAACTGTAGTTGTTCAAGCGCAAACAAGTCTACAAGACTTTTGGGCGCTTTGGATATATATTTGCCTCCGAAATCTTCAATATAAGCTTTTTTTCGATCGCTCTAGCCTTATAGCAACTTCCAACCGGAGTCGGGGCACCGGAAGGTATGATGAGGAAGAGGAAGCAAAGGCTCCATCTTCCAGCGCAACGAAAGTCAAAAACGTCACACCGTCTTCCACTATATCATCTTATTCTGTCTCCCGACCATTAAAGCGACAACACGATAACAACGATCATAACGATGAGAACGGAGGAAGGCCACCAAAGAAATCTAAGGCTCGAGGCGATCTCACATCCTGCCTGCCAAGCAGCCACCTCTTTGCTTGTCATTTCAATAAATACGCACCATCGACGTATTGTGTCTTGTCCGACAATAAATACCGCGCATGTGCTGGTCCTGGGTGGGAGAACATCGTAAGCTTAAAGTAGGTTGACTCTCAAATCAACCATCAGGAGACTAACCTGGGAAGGAACCACCTGAAAGATATTCATAGCACTTCGTCTCGATGCGATACCTGCAATATATGTTCCTCCGATCAGACCGAGCCCGAAATTACATGCATGAATGAACAGGGCTACAACTGCGGGGGAGAACCATCCGGCGATGACGGGATCAGTCCTCTACAATGGCAGAAAATAAGTAAGCTCACGACGGACAAATCGGCTGCTGAGAGGAAGTGGTTTGAAATATGGACTATACTCTTTCCGAACTCGCCTTCCCCTGACCAACCTTGTATGTTCAAACGTCAATATCAGCTGTGTTATTGAATTAATTAATATATAGGGCATGGATTAGGGGCCGAAAAGTTGCCCAATTACCAGTTGGGGTCATCTAGACGAAGTCCTCGTTCGCCTCTGTCACCTCTTGATCGCGACCCGACATCAGCAGATAGCTTTGAGACTGTTAGCATGCCTTCGTCGCCTACCACACCATCACTTGTATCAAATAGCTCTTCCACTTTCTCATCATCTTCTATACAATCAATAGAAGAGGTTACTCGACCCCTCGATACTCGGCCCGAGCTGTTCTGTCAAAATTTCTTCACGTCCTCATTTGACTATATGCCTAGTATTGGTGGTGCCACGTATAGTTACCCGTCCCGCTCCAATATTACATGCACTGACCAATCATAGAGATCAGATCGATAGCGGCATAACCCTTGGGTGGACAGATTTCCTTCGTGGGAAAATGCCTGGCAATCTTCTCGATTCAGAGATTTATGGCATTGAGTGGCATGAGTCACCATGTTCCTATCCCACATTGGCGTCTAGTAGTTTTACATCGCCGCGACTCCTAGAAGGTTTAATTTCAGAAACGGCGCCTCTAGATGCCAGAGATAATTTCTGCAGCGGCAATATGAAGCAAGAGGCTACGGTTTGTGCCAAAACACCTGTTGCCGATGAAGATAGCATACCCGTCAAGGGTCTGAATGCTGTGGAGGACGACGGAACAGATCTGTTCTTTGATCCCGGCACTGGGAGCCCTGTGGAGTCTATATATGAATACAACGCGATTCCGGATACCTTCGAGGCCATCGAGTCATCTATAAAGGAGGCCCTGCCAGCAGACCCAGAGATCGTGGCTCGACTAATCCCAATATTCAGAGAAAAGTGGAAAAGGGAAAACATCCCATTGTCTCCCGGTGTTATCAGCTGTGCCACATCAGATGACAATTATAGTCACTATTCAACTCCAAATACATCCTCTATTATAGCTTCTGGGAAAACAGGTTCTGATTCTCAACCGGGGTATAAACACCAGCTGGATAAACGTTCCAATGACGAGGACGGAGAGCAAGAGGACGAAGAGGGGCCACCAAAGAAGCAAATGAAATTTCGGGACCTAGGTAATGCTTATACAGGACCAAAATTTGCTTGCCATTTCCATAAGTACAATCCCAGGCAGTATTGTGTCCGTAAAGACCGAAATTTGTCCACGCCGGAACAAATAAAGTGGCGAATTTGTGGTGGGCAAGGCTCGAAAGACTTGCGGCACCTCATGTAAGTAGGAGAGCTGCTGGATATTTAACTTTCATATATGATCTGCTAGTGGTAGGCTAACGCAAATAGGGATGGCGATCTTAAGCACCATAGAATCCATGACTGCGAGGATTGTTTCCGAGAATTCGACACTGCCGACGACTACCGGAACCATAAGTTAGACAAAGCCTGCGACGGCACAAAGCCGATGCGGGGTCCTGGGAGAGATGGGATTGACTGTTTGAAATGGCGAGAAATCGAAAAAGTCAGAAAGTCCAAGAAGCCAGATGAGGAAAAGTGGATGGATATTTGGACCATTTTGTTTCCAGATACGCCTCGCCCAAAGGATCCTTGTGAGTATGGGAATCGTTTTTCATTGGCCTAATGAGCTAAAACAATGAAGTCACTTCTGAAGACGATGATGATACCCAACTTCCACCGTCCTCATATCGGACTGAGGAACTTTTGACCTCTTGGAGGATCTTCATTCGAGACGCTATAAAGAGTCAAAACTTCCAAGGGTACGACGCGAAGACATACCAGCTATGCGAATTGCAATTGCGTAATGCTTTGCAATTCGAGAATCAAAGGCTCTCGAGGAAGCGCCAGCCTTCTTCAATACTAACTCCCAGTTCTTCAGGAAGGCCTGCATATACCCCTTTCTCCGAGAGCCAATCTTCTATACATAACGCGACGCCATCTCGACATGTCCAGAGTATTGATGACGCTGAAACACCAGCTCCTAGCAGTACGCATGCTCGTCGATTCCCATCCCCTGCTGGACAATTGACTTCTGAACTATCTCCAGGCACCCCAGCAACACACCCTTACGATATTGAGCACCAGCGACATCAACCTGGGCTAAGAACTCCAAAAACTATAAGCCCCTTCGGCATCCCACCAGGTGAGCAAGTCTTTAAATTCCCAGCTTACGGTTGGTGGTACTTTCTTGCTAAACTTGAGAGAAAAAACAGAAACCCCATCAAATCAACTTTATGGAGAAACCACAACCCAACACCCAAGCGTGGGTCATTGGGCATCGGTCGATACAGGATATCCTCGGACCCACCAATTTGATTCGCATATTTCGCCTTCTGGTAACCCTTCTCAACGACGCTTGGCTTCTGCGACTGTACAACCTGTGTCACATTCCGGTCACGCCAGTTCAGACCAAGATGGTCCAAGGCAGCGTAACTCCTCCCCTGAGACACCCGCGAAAGAAGGTGTATATGTGAATCGAGGAGCCTCAACGAAAGCGTTCGAAAACCACGATGACAGGGCACTGATCCGGTCTCTCGAACAACGTCTCAATGAAATGGAGGCTAGGATGTCTGCCCAACAAGCCAAAATGGAAGCCGAAGCCAGGATGAAGGCAATGGTAAACCTAGGTCCTCATAATGTTCCCAACCAACATGAACATCTTGACCGGACTCTAGGTAGCCAGGGGCTCTACGTTGCCCCTCACAACCGTTCATCCAACCCCATACGCCGTCCAGTTTCTTCAAGCCCGCAGATCATGAGCAACTTTGGCTCTCCAACTCCGGCCTTTCTTACAAATGACGTTGCACCTTCACAACCACAGCTCTGGGGCACGGACGGGCAGGAGTCGGCATCTCTGCCACACAATCGTGTACCTTCGAACATTTCATTACCTTATATCCATTTAGAGAGCGGAGGAATTTCTGGATCCGTGGTCCACAATATGCCATCCAGTATGACTACAAACATGACTGGAGAAGCGTATCTGTATCCCTCAAACGCGCCGTCAACTAATACCGTTCCGTCATTTGTTCCAGGGTCTCAACAACAGTTGGTTTCAGGTGATGGCAATTTTTCAACGAGCATAAATGATCCAGACTACGATAGGTCGCTCTTCATACGTCAGGGCTGCGATCAAATATTTGGACCGGACCTTGAGGATGGAGATATGGATCCAAATTTTGGAAGGGAAAACGTTAATTAGATTTAAATCTAGAGAAGCTAATGTTCACCTGCCGTGCTGCTCTCGAAGCACTATCGAATTCATCACTTCGATAGCAAGGAATGAATACGTAGAGACGGATTGCCTTGGTATACTATATTTCCTGTATTTAAGAAGAGGGTGGTACTTTTATTCTAGTTATGAGTTTTGTACGACTTTATTATGAGCCTTTCAATAACTAGGTAGGTTTTTGCTTGCATCTGCTGGATTTTTGAAGTCGGCGAACTCTCCATTGGGCTATACTAAGTAGCTACGATGTACGGCCACGGCAATGTGATTAAATCATTAACCTGGTTTGACTACTAGCATTTAATTAAATCAAATTAGATTCCTCTGATCAGTTTGGCCTTATTCCTCATTCCAGCCGTTGGGTTACTCCGAAAGGTTTCCCGATTTTCGATTCGAGGGTTTCGAGTTGCACGTCCGCCGTCCTTAAATATATCCTTAAAAGTGTGTGATAGACGTTCCGACAGAATGTCCGCTATTTCTTGGCTGTTGAATCCTTTATTCTGCCTAAATAAGGCCTTGCTAATAACTTCTATCTTCTTTTTCTCTTCTTGCCGTTGTCTTTGGTCGGGGTGGAAAAGCTTGGCTCTGATTGCCAAGAGCATGTGAAGCTTCACCTCTGCCCCACCTTACTAGAACAACAACTGGTGAGCGGCAAACACAACATACAATATGTCGACGGTAACAAATAAAGATATACCTATCGCTCCACTGAAGGTCCAGGTAAGCTTTGTAGCCGCACCTGTCCCGTCATAGTACTAACAAATACAAGGTCGTCGACCGTCTCGCAGAGAACAATGGCAGCATCAAGTGCGCCCCCGCTCTCGACCTTTACAGCAACTCCCTCCTCTGACGAGACTACCACAGACCTCCCACCACCCCTCAACCTCAAGAGTCCGATGACGGGATAACTCTAATACAATACTCCGACGAGCTTGAAGCCATCGTTGGGCCGTCTCCAAAGCAATCCCTCCTCCTCTCCACCGCCGGCAGCAGCAACAATCCCTTCTTCCACGAAGCATGCGTCTACATCCCAACTCACGACGAGCTCTATATAACCTCCAACCTGCTCCAATCCACCACCACGGCTACATACCCCACAATCCTAATCTCACGCATAAGACTCACACGCTCGTCAACAGGTAATGGCATCGCTGCGCTGGAGTGGGCGAAACTCCGTCCCCCACACGGGATAGACATGCCAAACGGGGGCGTTAACTATAAAGATGGGATCTTATTCTGTGCACAGGGCTCCCCATCTGCCGGAACGGGGGGTCTATACTACATGCCTCGAAACGCGCCGCCGAAGCCAGTGGTGACGACGTTCTATGGGCGGGATTTTAACTCTGTAAACGATGTAGTAGTTTCAAAGAGAGATGGCAGCATCTGGTTTACGGATCCATGTTATGGATATGAGCAAGGGTTTCGGCGGAATCCGGAGTTGCCATGCCAGGCTTATAGATTCGATGTGAATACGGGGGAAGTGAGGTGTGTGGCGGATGGATTTCAGATGTGCAATGGGATTGCATTCGCACCGGGGGAGGATGTGGTGTATATTACTGATACGGGGGTTATTAAAGGGGATGGGGGGTTTGATTTGCGCCGGTACGTTCTTTCGAATCCTACTACAAGGAAATGGCAGCTTGAAAATAGGAATACTAACATATCTAGCCCCGCAACAATCTACGCATTCGACGTCGTCCGGCCCCATCTTAGATCGTCCATCCAAGATCCCCCATCCACCTTGTCCTCCGCACAGCCCTACCTCACAAAAAAACGCGTTTTTGCCTTTGCCGTCCAGGGTGTCCCCGATGGCATAAAATGTGACACCCGCGGCAACGTATACGCAGGTTGTGGAGACGGCATCGAAGTCTGGAATTCGGATGGGTGTTTACTCGGAAGATTTGTCGTCCCTGGAGGTGGGGGAGTAGCAAACTTTTGTTTTGGCAAGGAAGGCGAGATGTTTTTATGTGCGGAGCAGAGGCTCTGGAGGGTTCAGCTGGCTAGAGAAACGAGAGGGGACTTGTTGGACGGTTGATAGAGGCTTGATGGCTGGTCATTTAGGGTAAGGAAAGAGAACTGTTAGAGATATGCTTGAAACTCCCTAGCAGTAGAGAAGATCCTTCAAATGGCGTAAGGACCAGTCTAGTCGATTCGATTTCATCTTTCCTACCCACCGAGAAGGGATGGAAGTTAATTAATGACTAATGACCTAATAGCTCCCTGTTTAAAACAATCAACGAACCCCCTGCTCTAAGTTTCATGAAACGATCCTAGCTAATGGAAACATAAGGGCCAGATCAATCGGAGTAGGTCCTCTCAAGATAGGTAGGGCCCAGCAAATTTAATTGCTGGTGTACATGGTTTTTTGTTAGGGAATTACGCCGAGTTTTTCTCACCCGATTAGGTGCAAGACTCTTCAATTTGCTTACAACTTCAATTCTCACGTGCAGACTTTCCAAAGGAGAGTTTTTTTAGACAAGCTTACAGACTAATAAGTAATGGGTAACATCTGCGGCGTAGCCTAGGCTCCACGATGACCGTAGTTGGGGTCCCACCTAATTTTATACCATGGTAGGTAAGCCATCTTTCTTCTTAGGAGCCGTTACTGCAGTGTACTTCGTATATTAATTCTATCCAAAGACATGTCTACGCGACGGTCTACTAGTGTATAGAATCTCAACCATAGCCTACCAAAGCTAGCTTGCAAGGTCTGACTTACAAAGATCCATTACACCGAGCACCGATCATATCGATGCTACTTCCCTAAAACCGGCTGGTAATATATACATCCCTCTTTCCCATCCCTTATTTATATAGGCCATATATACATCTTTCTACATCCTCAGCTTCTCCTGCTTGCTCTAACAATGCCGACATTTGATATTAAACCTCCCCAAAGGTATTTTTCCTCTGAGGGCCGTCCCGCAACTCAACAGGTTTATGTACAACCGGCACGCCATTAGGGACCGGCTTCCGGCTGATAGGCGCCACGGCACTCCCACTAGCACTTCCTCCGTCTCCACCATCGGTATTTCCGATAGTTGATGACCGTCCAGACTGTCCCTCCAACCACCCACCGCCAATCCCAGACCAGCCAGAACTCCAGAAATCATCACCGCCAAGGTCTTCATCGAGAGCCGGTTTAATGGCGCGATTTAACCCAAAACTTTCAGTCCTCTTAGGGATTGTGGTTGATGGCGCTGGTGGGGGAGGTAGACGGGTCGAACGGACGGAATCCTCGCGGGAGAAATATGTGTTGGAGCTGTACATGGAGGTATCGCTGAATGGCCGCTCTTTTTGGATTCCAGCCTCATTCTGTAGGGGTTCTTCTTGTTCCCTTATCTGTTCTTGACTTTCTGTTCGTTTCCTCACGATCTGAGCCTTCTCTTGGGCAAGTTTTTGGATCTTCTCTTGCATGGTGGGGATTGTTGCGCGGCCAACGTTGGTAGGGGAGGCTCGTTGGAGAGTTTCCGCATTGGATGGCAGGCCGGTCTGAGTTAATGAAGCGGCAAGGAGACTGGATGTTTCGCTCGGCATGTTGCGGAAGTTAGGTGTCTGCGACCTTTCATGGGGATTGCGGCCCATATCATTCAGCGCTTCGCTGGAATGTGTTTCTATGAGATTCCCATGTGCCACGGGAACCGACGTCGCGGTTTGGACCATGCCTCTATCTTCGCCATCATCTTCGTCGTCTGACTGTTCGTTGGGATCACGGTGTGACCCGGCGCTTGCTTGCCAACTGCGAGAGAAATCATCGATTTCATCCACCAAGGGTTGCGTCTGCTCTGATGCTGTTACTGGCGATGGCTGATTCCGGGATAGCGGCTGGTAAGGCTGGTAAGGCTTTTGGACCTGGCCCGAAGTCGGTATGGTCTCGTACCCCTGAGCATCTGTGAAAGGGTTAGAGGCGGCTACGTCGGCGAAAAGATGGTCATTAGGTAACAAAGGATTATCGGCATAGGGATGGTTATCGTCGAAGCGGTGGTTATTATCGTAGAAACGATTCTCTGCAATGTCATGCTCGTCGTGGAAGCGACCACGGTTGGTTGGAATGGGTGGAGCGACTTCATCTGCAAAGGGGTTCAATCCTGCTACTGTTGAGAAGGATGGATGTCTCTGATCCATGGCCATGCCACCACCGCCTCGGTATGCCGTGTCGTAATGGAAAGGGTTGTGGGTTGAGGCGCCAGTATCGGGTCGCCCTGGCATAGGGGCAAAAGTCTCCCGCATCCCTGACATAGGGGAGACCATTTCATCTGGAGCATTATAGTGCTGTACAGGTTGGAAGGGGCTTGCAAATGGTTCGTTTCTCGTAGGTCTGAGTATACTGTCAGTATAAATGTGGCGAACAGGGAGCAGCGCAAGGGGAAATTACTCGAATAATGAATCGGGTCGCCGGCGGTTGGCAGCCTTTTGTCGCCGCCGCCAACACCAGACTCCAAGCAGGACAATTATCGTCACACCTGCCACGGCACCAGCAGTCCCTCCAGCGATTGCCCCAGTACTGGTACCTTTACTTGGTGCGCCTGAAGGCGGTTCCGAGGGTGCTGCCGCAACAGGGGAAACTTTGCCAGCTGCACCGCCTGTTTCAGACGAGAAAGCGTTCGCGTTCACGTTCGTCGGAGACACAGGTGTACCAGGACCGGCGCTTGGAACTGGCACCATTGGGCTGAAGGTTACCCCAGTGTATACGATTTGCATTCGCATATCAGTTGGCTGACCCTCAAATGTCGTTGCAACTTGGGCTGCTGCCTTGGGGTCTCCGCACATGTATTGCATATACTTTCCTGGATACGTGACCTGATAGCAGAGGGAATCACCCGCACTATTGGAAAGTCAGCTTGCAACTTGTCAAATGATGCTACTTACTCACCATGTGGTCACACCATTATTTACGAGGCCTGTAGTTGTCGCCCATCCAGCGCTCTTCTTATCAATACAGGTTGAGTAAACTCCTTGGATACATGGCCCCTCCGTCGTGCAACATCCCATCAGTGCGTGTATTGTATCATGAATACAAGACGACCCCGACGAGCATGCCACCGGCTTTGCTGACAGGCCACCAATCCATCCACAAACTGCCACATCTACTGAACCACCCCTCTTAAACAGGGCCGCTGGATCCGCAGGCGCTCCTGTCGGTCGCGGCGACCACTCATCAGGAGAATAAACAGCGGTCTGTATCGGCAACGCGAATGGATCGGCATGCGACAATCCAAGCGCAACTGAGAATAATAGAAGTAACGAGGACGACGGCATAGCAAAGACCGTGATAGCCATAGCGAGGAGGTTTGGAAGACCGACACGGCGAAAATGGGAGCTGGAACACGAACAATGGAATAGGGGACGACGATACAGTTTAAAAGCAGTTGTCACCTAGAGCTCTGCGAAGGTGTAGGGTAGGGGCTGCGGAGACATTTTTGATCACGAAGTACCTTGTACTAACATCCCATTTTCCCACCAGATTGACTAAGATAGGGCGCTGTACATGCTCGTACTTCGCAGGCGATTAGGAAATGGGCAGAAGGATCAACGAGAAACCAACCCATTGCAACCGTAGCGCACTGCCAAACCCGGTCAGCGCGTGGTTCCGAGTGCTATGAAGGCCTAAAGGACGAGAAACAGGGGCCATTGAGTGGTTGCTGGTATGCTGAGCCACCATCTGACAGCAACAAGCCCCCGCCCATTTCTAATTCTGGCCCCCGGCGAAGGCTTGTCGTCGATCGTTAATTCAGACAATGAGGGCCGTGTTGGCTGTAGGCTTACTGTATAAATGGTCATCTTGAAAGAAGAAGAAGAAATGCAGAGGCATTGTGGAATGGCGACGGCTGTGGACCTTGAAGTCGCGGTGATGGAGCTGCGGTTGGAGTTGGAGTTGGCCTTGGAGTTGGCCTTGGAGTTGGAGTTGGCCTTGGAATGTGCTGGAGTGAGTTGGATCCTCCAGGATCGCAAGTTAGAGTCCCAACTTGCAAGTCCAAGTTATTATTACTCTTAACTGTGCCTGCCACTAGTGTGTGTGCCCGAGACCGCCAATAAAATGATGAGTTACGAGTTGCAACCTACGAACTACTTACCAAGTATTCTAATTTCCTACTCGTACCAACAGCCAGCCACGAAAGACCCAACGTACGAACTGCAAATGGGCGCGAAAGCCAAGCTCCACGCCGCAATTAATGGTTTGGAGAACTGTAATAGTGATAGTAATAGTTCTTCGTAAAGACAGGCCTGACCACATGAAACAAACATGCGGGTATCAACGACCAAAATGAGCAGCCCGCGACAGGCTTTAGGGGCGAAAGCTTTTCTAGAACACAGCTACTTCATGGCAACGTGGCGGTATAATCGACAGTCGAGACTCCAGGCTCCCGGCTCCGGACTGCAATATACAAATACCGAGATTGTCCTCTGTAGCACATGGCGTCTTTCTGCTTCGACTCCGCGGACTCCAAAACACATCCCACCAGGCTGCTAAACCCTGTGCGCTCTGGGTCACATTGACATCATTAGTGCACTGGCCCAAATGGATATTTATTCTAGGCAGGTGTTCAGTTGGCCGAGCAGTATTCCTATTCCCCGTCCCAGAGTTCCTTTAACTCAGCCGCCCCACGCGCCTCTCCCAGTTACTCAGCAAGTTCGTACGATTATCTGCGTACCTCTACTCGTAGATTGTTTGGCACGAAATTAGAATGAATAAGAGCTAGAGTCCAGCGCACTTCGAGGTAGGACTTGGAAGAGGCAGGGCCTAAATCCTTCGCCTCAAGGCGCCATCTGCTAGTCGACTAGGTAGTCTACCTCGTGCTTCGGTTTTGTACGAAGCACAAGCACTGCGGATTCCGGGGCGCTGTCATTTTGCCGAAGGATGCTAAATATAGCCGGAATGTTCGGTGGTTGATTGTTCCCTCTGACGAGGAAGACAAGACAAGACAAGTCGCAGGAAGACTAGTAAGATGCGCAGTCTCTCTTTACGATATACATCAGGTAGGTATATAAAGCACATACCTCCTAGGAACTCCCCAATATTAACGAAGTTCTGGAACGGTGAGAGCACGCAAGCGAGAGCGTGAATCGTCCCGTACCGCTTTCGGGTAGCCGCAGCGGGTTTGCAGCGGGCCGGGCCCGTCGGAAGCATCGTGGCCGTGGGAGTGTTGCATTTGCTATTGCGCCGGATACATCTCCGGTTCAATCGCGAGAGTTCGCCGAATGCCATGCCATAGGGATAACGTTAGCAACCTTCCGCTCACTCCTCAAACCACGTTTCTCTCCAGTGGAGGAATCAAAAGGGGCAATGAGGCTGGAAGGACCTCGTCAGTGCTAATTTCTAGTTCTGCATTCTCGTCCACCTAGCAAATTCCCATCCCAAGCATCTACACTTCTTCCCACCCTCAAGACACCTAAACATACGACGAAAGTCAGCAGTATCCAAGAGGTAAAACTAACTATCACGAACCCCCTCATCACTGCCTAGTACCCAAGTATCGGCAACTATTTCCCACCATCCTCACATAAACCTCGTACGCATCAGTAACCGCCCATGGCACATTCCCGAGCCTCCTGCCCCCTCCCCCAACACCAACACCACTCAGCCCTGCCCTCAGAAACCCGAATAACGTAAAAAAGCAAACAAGAGCGCATTGCACCGCAAACACACATATTTCGTTGCACATCGAACCTTTTAGCTCCGCCCTAAAGCAATGCAGTCAGGCCTCTGTTCCAGACTTCAGCAGCGGCCAAAGAGTCGAGGGCCAGGCGCGTGCGAATCAGCTTCGGGAACAAGAGACGGAGGAGTCCCGACCGTACGGAAGGGTTGCAGACCCCCCGTGGGCCCCGTGGGCTATTGTTGGGGGCGTTTTATGGGAGGGGCACAAAGACAGACGCTAAAGGGCAGGATGATGTTGGTTGGTTGGTTGGGTAAATGGACAGGAGATAAGATGTTGTGCAGATGTCATATGCGCATCCTCCGAAGGGGAATCTACCTACCCGGTACTTTAGATAGCTAACGAGAAGACCAATCTAACTGATACAGCACTATCTTACGACTAGTAGGGATGGATATTTTGCAGTTAAGGCAGTATTCATTGAAAGTATGAAGATAATATATCGAGTGGTTGGCCGCCCCAGTAAGCCAATTCTATGGTAAATTCTATAGCAGATTCTATCCCTCTCAATCACATAGTATCCTCCAACTGCTTACTCCTCGTCTTCTGCCAGTTATCCTTCTCCACCTTCCCACCGTCCTTCTCCAACCCCATCCCCCGCTCAATCCATTCCCTACTCCCCATCTCACTCAACCGACTCAGCGCCCTCGCAAAAGCAAACCTCTCCTCATCCCCACTAAAAATCGAGCTACTCTTCAACATTTGCATATTCATTCCTAAATCATCCATCATAGTCCGCATCGTATCATCAATATCCTCGCCAACCTCCTCCTGTTGCTTCCGATCCTCGCTATCATCCTTGATGCTCTGCTTGATCTCGTCTTTCGAGAGGAAGAGCTGCGTGAGCGGGACGGCAGTCGTGAGAACTAATTTTGCGCGCGATTCGTACACAGCATCTATGAAGGTTATGAATCTGCGCGCAAGGTCTCGTTGCTGGTGAGTCATGCCAGGTACGTTCGTCACGATAAAGGCGTCGTAGCTTCGCATCAGCTCGATATAATCAGCTGCGCTTGTCGGCCGTCCGATTAATTCGTCAAATGTGAACATGGCCGCCCTACCACTAACCATGGGGACATGTATTTCTCGACCCCACACATGCTGAGTTTCTGAGCGGGGTTTATCCTGCTCTGGGTCACCCAAGAAACGGAACCATTTCTCGGCATGGCTAGACGCGTGCGAGTCCAGTGGGGCATGGTATACGCCAGAGGGTGGACGAGGAATCTTGCGGTAGTCGGTTGGGGAGTCGAGGTTTATAACGTGGAGGCGGTTCTTGAGGAGGTGGATGCAGGGAATGAAGGATTCGCGTTGGATCCCGTTGAGGTAGAGGTCATCTGGGTGGCGATTGGAGGTCGTAACTAGGACAACACCGTGGGACATGAGGGCCTCGAGGAGTCTAATACTCATTAGTATATTATTAAAGCTCGAGGGACTGATAGGAACGCCTACCGCCTCAAAATCATTGCATCCGCCACATCCGTACATTGAAATTCATCAAAGCACAGAACATTCCCTTGCTCTGCAATATCTGCAGCAATAAACGGCACACCGTCGACATCATTCCCGTGCTGCATCTTCATCTTATGCAATCTCCTATGGACATCCTGCATGAAATTGTGGAAATGTATCCGTGTTTTCGATGTCACACTGCTGGGCAGGGTTTCGTAGAATAGGTCCATCAACATAGTCTTCCCGCTGCCCACATCGCCATACAGATACAAGCCTCGAGGTAGGCTATCCGGTATGTCCTGTAGCTTCTTTTCCTTGGGGGTAGTTTTGCCAAAGAGGCGCCCGAACACCGACGAGGACTCGGCTTTGAGGGATTCGAGAGAGGGGTGGATGATGGCCGGCGCAGTGTAATTTTTCAACTCGTCGTGGAGATGTTGCAGACTCTGTATTATACCTGAAGGGTGCGGTTAGCACATTGCCATTGTTATGTGCCCATGGGCTCTTCCTCACCTCTCTGGTGCTCATCATCTCTCAATCGGCCAGACTCAACGCGCTTTTCGTACTCCTGCATAGGACCATGATCCTGTCGGTTGACTACACAGCTTGTCAGAAGACTCTCCTCCAACTCTGCGGTTAGATATTGTCACATACCATTTTGTGCAGTAGCCAATGCCCTCCTTTGCCCCGCTACGAAGGTAGCAGGCAGGACAGAGAACACTCGCCGCGAGGGTGGCGAATTGGAACCAGCCAAAGCAGCGCTCGATCGAATCGTAATCTCAGGCCTTAGACCTCTCCCATGGCACTGCTGCTGACACAATGTGCAAACCCCGCGGGCCCTTCTTGTGAATCCATTCCCGACCCAAGAATTTCCTTGAACGAAGCGCCGCAGCGCGGTGGTGGGGATCGGTCGAGGCTTCATTTGCGTACGATATATATCGGTGAAATTCAAGTTCAAATGAGGGTATCTATAGGCGCATGTTGTACATAAATCGAAGGTATGAACGGACGCAGCACAAGTAGACGTGGGGGGAATATTGTAAGATTCAAGGATGCAGACAAAATCAGACTCATGACGCGAAGTTGTCTTGGGCTTCGGGATTGTGAGGAGCGAAAAGCGAAATTCAGCCGGCAGAATTGCCGAGGCCGGGGAGCCAGGAGCCAGAGCCTGGATTCCAGGGTTCGACGGCCCCTTGACGGGCTCTCCCGAAACTATAAAACTCCAAAACAACGGATCTGGCTTGAGTCAATCTCACCCTGGAAAGGTAGTTTTTGGGCTTATTCGCAGATTGTGAGCCATTTCACTTGCCAGCTGTGCGATAGGTTTCCTACGAACCGCAACAGACTGCATATTTTGGCTCAATAGTGCAGTATCTGCCAGTGTGGATTTCTGTATGCCGTGACCGGATACTTCCCATTAGGCCTCAGTTAAATGATTGAAAGCCTGCCGGAAAGGGCACATAACACACCAGGGCGATGTGACACACGAATGTGGCGATAGAGTCATAAGGACTCTTCACACCTGAAGTCGAGTCTTGGAGCCCCAAACGAAGTATGGGTATACTTCGTAGGCATATCCCCGACCTGGATCTAACGTGGATGCAAATACTACCTTTTGTCTAAAGGGCAACCTCTATAATTTTCATAAAAGGAGTCGACTCAAGCATTCACCGACATAGTTATAAATTTCCCTCCTGCAATCCATACTCACTGAGTCCTAGAATTGCCTATAGCTATTAACCATCTCTTACTTTATCTAGGAGCCGTGTTTTTCGTCCTCCTCTTCTTCCGGTCATCTATTTAGATGCTGTAAACATATCAGTGCAAAATATCTTCGTTCTGTTCCTTTCTTCTTGAGACTTTGCATCTATTTCGTCCGTTTCAAAATGATACCTATCCCCAGGAAACGAAAGTTCCCCATTCTCAGCCAGGCTTTATCCTCTTATTTTCGCACCGTTAGCAGTTCCTCGATGCCATTACAAGGAGCTGGTGGGTGGCATGTCAGCCTCTCGGCAAAGGACATCGACACTCAGTCGTGTACATGCGCCAATGATTTCTAATATTTCGTCTCAACTTGTTTCAACTCGTTTTAACTCGTTTCAACCTCTTACATACGCGGTCTTCAAGGGCATCATCTTATCCCGCATCTGCCAAGAGTCCAAGGATAGCAAGCCTTTGAGATCCTTTAACATGACTATGTGTTGATAATTTACTACATGATTGCGAGGAATATTTTCCTAAATATTGAGATATTAGGAAGCTAGCGAGGCAACTAAAACATGCATAAAGTAAATGTTAATATGAAGGATGGGCTGCAAGACTTATTTAGCTCCGCGACTTATTAATACTTCGAATTTCGGGAGGCCTATGGCTCAGGCAGGGGACAAAGCTCGAATGTACAGACTTCCGCTTGGACGCATTTAGTACTACAAAGGAAGACAATTGATAATATTTCTCAAGACTTCGATAATGTTCGCACCGGGAGTACATGGCTTTGATCTTCGTTCTCTGCTGTGATAATTCTAACATGTTGACCTCTCTTCTTGCCATGTTGAATCAACACATAATTTCAATTCAACGGCTCCAACCCACCTAAATCTAGATTCAATTAAACACTTTCTGGATCATATCAGGTCTAATAGGCTTACTCTAGCCGGAGTGCTCCTTATGGCCCAACATTACTCATGTCTTTTGTTCATATCATTCCAGAGCCATCTGAATTTTTATGATCTACGGCGTGGGCAATTACTGGGGAACTGCGGGATATGTTTTTACCTAAAGGTCGAGGTTTGAAGTAATGGCCTATTGTGAGCATTGGGCGTTTGAACTCGTCCTCCCGCCGTCGGATCTACCTGTTACGGTTGCTGATTCCTCGAGCATCAAGTAATACTTGGTCTATTTTAGCGCCGAGTCCTATCAGATGAATTTTCTATTCTAGTACGATTTGTTGAGCATTTATATTAGCAAAATTCCAGTTTTGATGATGCTTTCTTTACTTTCGACAGATTCTAACCGGCGATTGACGCGGCTCTATGGCACCTTCCCCAATTTACTTGACAGAGACTTCCCAGAAGGAAGGAACGACTCTCCAGGACTTATATAATGGAAATGAACCTAGATGCGACCACTCGTTTCTTTCGTAAACATCAACATAACATCTCTTCATCTTCATCACTATCACATTCGCTATTGGATTTGTATCAGTATCGACTTTGCAGCCTCTGCACACGCTGCGGAATTCTACATCAACCGCGCCCTTGTTCACGGTAGCCGCATTCTCCTCGTTGGATGATGCCGTCCCCTCGTGAATATCTAGGCACGTTAGCCTCAAATACGAGAAGTGAGGAGGAGGAAGTCCTGGAATGGCTATTTCACGTAAGTGATATGGAGAAAAATTGCCTTGAGGTGGGTTCTATCATAAATGCGGGTGTGGAAGCCGATCAGTTCTGTATGGAGCTGACCTGCGAACAGGATGCTGAGCCAGTAGCTCATTATGATCTCAATTCAGCAACATCATGGCCGCGGCGGGCATCACCTCTACAGCACACAACTGGCGCGCCAATTTCTACCGCGAGTGCTCCGGCCCCACCAGGGTCGCTATCTTCAGAGGCTACCGTTATTAACATGTCAAATTCGGATTCCGAGCTGGACGCCTCCAATAATGAGTACTCACATAACACGCTACATCATACTACCCAGCTACCAGAAGCATTCGGGTCGGAGAGCGAGACCATTCAACAGGAAAACTATTTGCCATCCATAGCCCTCCTTCCACCCCGTATAGACTCAACTCCGCTTGAGATTGGTGTCGATGAAAACCTTGATGAGCATGATACTCCCGATCCGCAGATGGCGACAAAAACCGAGAATGTCCCAGATATTGACTTGGAGAGTAATAACTCTCAGTCCACCCTATCAGAGTCATATTCTACTTTGGGCCCTATGCAAGAGAGTCCGGTCCCCAATGCTGCTAAACCTGGTCAGGAAATTGCAGAGGGTATTGAACCACTGTCTAGTGTAAATCCGCCGCCTATTCCTTCGTCGTCATTGAATTTTCAGAGCCGTATGTATATTGTCGAAGAGTCTACTATATTAAACGGAATTAATGATTAACTAGGCCATGGCGGGTCCATGAGTGACAAATGTGATTTCCAAGCGGCCGCCCCAGTTTGGAAGCCAGCTGGCCAGTCACCTATGATTGATGAAGAGGCACAATTTATGGAACAATATCCGAACTTGGAGTTTCGGGACCCTGTACCTCCACCAGAACCTCATGGGGATGGTGGCACTAACCAGTCCGGGGGGTCTTTTCCTTCTTGTTCCTCCTCTAGATCGGAAGACTCAGCGGAGGAGGGGCCGGTGCCACAAGCGCTGAAGGTGTATATAAGTCACGAGGCACACAAAATAGCACTCCAAGTGGCAGACGGAGTAGCGCACAAAGCAGCAGATACTTTTAAAGCCATTGTATTTCAATGGGCCGCCGATACGGCAGAAGAACTAGCCCAGGGAGTTGTAGCTGGTGCTGAAAGAGCTGCTGGTATATCATCACCACATCGGCCCATGGTTGGTTCACAAACTGAATCGGCAGCACCCTCTCCCGAAGGCCCATCAGTTTACTTTACTCCCGAACCCGGCTCTATATTACCAAGTATCAAAGTTCATCCGCCGGTTACAAAATCTCGGCCCTACAGTGATAACGTCCAGGCACCAGGCCCAGAGAAGCTGCTGGCGCACGTTGTAAACTCATTTATACGTGAGAAGGACAAAGTGGTAGCGGATGCAGTAAGGTCCCATATCAACCTTCAGCTGCAAAAGCTTTCGAACGCAGCGTTAGTTATGAAGGCGGCACTGCGAACCTCTAGAGCCCTAGTTCCGGTCGCAGCGAGTGGTACAATCCCAATGAATATAGATGAACAGGTGCCAGGATATACCACGGGAGGCTCATTGCAACTGACTCAGAAAATGCATAATGCAATAGACGCTAGGGCTGTAACAATGATGAATAGCCATGACATATATCTCGCCGGGGTGGCCACTAGCCATGGAGATGTTTCAATTGCACACAGTTCAAGATGTGAATTAGATTACTTCTTAGAAAGCATCAGAGAACACACGCGTCTTTTCGACCCCGAATCAAACGCCCAGCAAATCATACTTGGAGCGGCATCCAATCCACCTATAGAAATGCCTAGGCGAGCAGAAAATCAAGAGATGCCAGCTCCTAACTTTGGCGACTCCCTTGGATCTCCCGACATCTTCATAGCTCACGTACCAACTCTAGATTTCACAGTGATAGGAGATAACCTAACAAGGACTAAAGAGACCATACCTCCCACAGGCAAGAGGTCAAGCCAAACCAATCGAGCAGTAGCAAGAGTCAATTCAAGACACCGAAGACGCCCGGCGCATCCTGCCAGATACACGCATAATCAAAAACCGAACACCACAAGTCTAGCAAGATCACTCATTCTTTGCTACTTGTTTTTACTAGCCATGCCAGAAGAGGTCCCAATGAATATATTTTTCCAGGCAAGCTCTGAGGCTGACAACATCGGAGCAAGCAGCCTGGATGACAGCCCGATCATGAGAGCTCTGACAGAAACAGCCTTTTCAAACCGATATTGGGCATTGGATTTCACCTCATTGCACTGCTACGAATGTATTGACCAAATCATGCGAGAAAGAAAGCGAGTGAGTAAATGTGGCAACGAAAATTGACAACTATTGAGACTAACGGAGCTCTGAAAGGCTTTCCTAAAGAGATGGGCTATGAAAATTAAAAATACCGTTGCAAATCTCAATCACTGCGCAGCCTGTCGCTGTGAGCATTCTCACCTTTATTGTGACCACAGCAGCGAGGTAAGGCCATACTAAGATGATACAATATAATATGAGCACAGTTGACTCTTGACGCAGTTTCATCAATGGCTCCATTCATCCGGCAACAAGGTCGGGCGCTTACAATACATTCGCCTCACGTCGAGGTCGTATTCATCAATAAATCCAGAGTCGCTGGCTTCAGCAATTAACATTCTCAAGAAACATGCCCATAACCTTCTTGGTGCACAGGTCGATCTTTATATTCCCGGAACCCCAGAGCTCCAGATTACGGATAAAGGCCAGATAGGAAAATTAGTCCACTGTTTCGGGGAACTGGAGAAGCTTCTTCCCGCCGAAGGAAGACTACAAGTTCTGGGGCTGGAGTTCCATCCTAAATTAGGGAAGCGTTGGGGAAGTGCTCGTCGGCCGTGGTGGGTTGGTACCGGCGGTAGAGGTTAATTAGGCACCACATTGTCTCGAGTTGATCATTAGCTTCGGCACAAGAAGAGTTTGGATCCCTGCTGCAACCGATTTTGAGGCGGAATCGGCGATGGAACCGGTATGTAAGCGCCTTTGTTGCACCTGTTATCCTCTAGTATGGCTCTGAAGTCTTTCTCGGGACTTCGCAAGCGTAGGGCGAACCTTTTTGTAAATCAGCATGAAAACAAGCGGATTTTCAACGTGTGAAGCGATGGAGCTCTTGCCATATGTGATACCCACATCAAATGTCCAATCTTACTCATCAAAGAGATTAAAGCTATAAATATTTTCAAAGCATATATCTGAAATGTACCCGAGACTTGGTATTCAAATGACCCTCATCACCAATTTTCCCATATACCACCTCTTGTCCCTCGGCCACAGCCCTATTCTTCCACCCCAGATAAAATCGCAACCCCAGAGCCAGGAACGCAACGATCACCATACTCCCAGCACAAACACTCATACCTCTCACATAAAGAGGTCCATCAGCCTCAGGATACAGCCTTGTCCCCACCAATGGCCCGCACTGTCCAACGATCTGCAAAACCGCGAAACCCGCACCCTGCCTACTCTCATTCTCCTGATTATTAATAGACCACGTAATAATAATCGTAATAACACTAAAGAACCCCACACATGCAGGATATATTCCCGCGTATCTCCACCAGATGCCCCATCCTCGGTGTCCCGCTAGGGCTACGAATGCGTACCCGCAAGCTGAGAGAAGAGCATGAGCAATTATAAATGTGCTGCGAGTGCGGAGGCGATCGGAGGCGTACGCTGTAAGAATGACGACGAGGAAGGAGAGGAGGTAAGGCGGTGCGGAAAGGGCTTGTGATGTTAGGGGGGTGTGGCCCATAGAGTGGATTATCGAAGGTAGGAAGACGGGCATGGAGGAGAACGCCATGTTGGTAAAGAAGAACATTAGGGCTGTGAGGTAAGTTTGTGGAGAGGTCAGCGTGTTGAGCATTTCCTTGACATTCAGGCCACAGCGGTTTGATGTTCCTGAGTGGGAAGACGCGAGTTTTTCTTTGCGTAGGCGGAGACGCGCCACTTTCTTTTCGCGCTGTGTCAGGTAATGTGCTGTGCTAGGACTGTCGGGGATTATGTGCCAGGCTATCACGGCTACGAGCACGCTTGGGAAGCCTTCGAGGAGGAAGAGCAGGCGCCAGGACGCGATGGGACAGCGTTTTCCCAGAGCTATAATGGCCCACGCCAACGTGCTTGCAAAAGACGTTGCCAGCGGTGCGGCGGATATGAAGTATCCTGTCCGTAGAGCCAATTCTTCCCTTTTGAAGAAGAATGATAGGTAGAACGGTATCCCAGTGAACCCAGCTTCCCCAATCCCCAGTAGAAATCGGAGTACGAGAAGGTTGGCAAAGGATGTCGCGATTGACTGTAGGGAGGCAATTATACCCCATGATAGGACTATGGCTGTTACGTAGATGTGTGCTGGAATGAGTTTCCAGAGTATACTCATCCACTCGAAGGAGATATATGCGATGTAGAAGGCTGTAAGCACCCATTCGTATTTATTGGAATCGAGATCTAGATCAACATCTAGGCCTGCTATTTTGGCGTTTCCAATGTCTGCGGAACTATGTTAGTAGATGTGTGATATGATAGGACCAGGGATTGTACTTGATCTATCCAAGAAGCTCAACATATATAATAAGGCAACAAATAACACCAATTTCCGGTCAAATTTCCTCACAACTGCCCGTTCCTCATCTGGGGTATATAACTGGTAAGATTGTACGGTCGAAACACTGGCTCTGCGCCTCCGTCCGTCGGTACGGTATTCGCCCTCGTCCTCGTTGCCCTTGTCGTCTTCATCATAATCCTCCTCCTCCTCCGCATCCCACACCTTCCCCCGATCCTTAGCAACGCGTTGCAACTTGAAGCTCTTCCCAAGCTCATCCATATCTAAGTCTGAATCTTCCGAGTCCGACTGAGGTGTTAGCCTCGTATGTGACGTCTCACTCGACTCGGGGGAGACATCCGAGGCGGGCGCTGGCATTTCGTGGAATGGTTCGAGTGCACCACGCTGGGCAGTGTGCGACTCCATGGCAAGGAATTAAGATGCCCAAGGATGGCCAATCACCTGGCGTTTTGGGAATATGCCCATGAATTGGCGCATCGTGGAAGCTGGAATGATTGATGTCGATGCGCCTCTTGAAGTTGGTAGAACCGAGTTATCGGGACCCTGTCGTGGCGGATACGTCCGAATGCGGGGTAGCCGCCGGCTTGGCATACATATACTCTAAAGGGGTAAATATACAAACCCAAAGCCATGAACTCCAAAATAGGAGGATTTGATTTTGACCATGAGCCATATTGCCATCACATGGTGGCCCCATCTTACAGGTCTTAACTCACCCATATACTGACCCCCAACAAGCGGATGCCGGGAGGAATGGCCGTCCTAATATTGAGCAAATAAGTTATCAAGCTCACATCTCATATCTGATTGTTTAGAAGTATTTCTGCTCAGCAGCTATTCCTTCTATATTTACATTCCCCAAATTTCATCCCACCTCCCTTGATCTCCCTCAATAGGTCCATCCAGCCTGCCAAACCTAGCAGGCTGAGCCGTATTCGCCTCGGGCAGACAAACCCATTCCCTTATACTTCCAGGTATCTCTTCGCGAACATGGCTGATGCATATTAGAGCCTGATCTTTGCTCAGGCCCCCGACTTTCGCCAATCCAGCCTTTGAAATAGCGGATTCCACTATGTTGTGCCCCTGAGAGCGGGGTTCACTTGGGTTGGAATCATATTTCCGGGCGGCGTACGAGAACGTTTTCTCCTCGCCATGCCCGAGGAAAAGAAGGCAGCGATCTCGTACTTGGTCATCCATACCACTGAAGGCTTCGTCTAGGATGACAAGATCTGGTTGTTTAACGATTGCACGAAGGAATAATGCGACTCTCTGCGAACCAAATGGTAAACCGCCAAACAAAAGCTCATCTGCCCAAGCTGGACGTTTGGCAACTTCTGCTGCTAGTTCCCCCTCGTCGCCCTGGCGTCGACTGCCTGGACGAAGGTCTTCTTCGAACCACCGTAGACAAGCATTTATTCTGTCATTTGCAGAAGCATCTAATTTTGGAACGCCCTTAAACGTGTCAGACCACGCATTCTCAAGGACCTGACGAAGAGTCAAGGAGCGTGGAATATGGTTATGGATTTCTGGGCTTGAGTGACCAATTCGTGATTGGATACCAAAGATGGATATCCCAGGTTGGCCCGGTTCTGGAAGTCGCGAGCGACCAAATAGTCGTATGGGAAGGGAGTACGTTTGAGGATGGTCTGAGCAAATGAGCGAGAGAATTGTTGTTTTACCGGAACCGTTGGGTCCGAATATTCCCCATCTCTGCCCACGTCTCAGCTGCCACCAAAGCCCATCACGAGTTTCACCTTCAATCTCTTGCCTCCAATTACCTAGAACTATTTTGTTTCCATATTTGATCTTGATACCTTCCATTTCAACCAAGGGTTCACCAATATCCGCTCTCTCGATATCATGCAACCTGTAGCCATCCCTGCTCATAGTAGTGAGTTGAGAATCGGATTTCTGAGATCGCAATCCAGCAAGGGTTTTGTCAGGGACACTCGATTGCTCCTGATTTTGGTGAGATTTGTTCGCTCGCCTGGCCGGAGACTCAAGCCCATTAACAATGCCTCGCTCGGTCAATGTATGGCCCACTTCGTGTAGTGAGTGTATAGGCATACGCATGTCAGGTTCCACCTTGGCTTGCTTGACATCATTAATATATCCTCTCAATTCTTGCAAAACAGCTTGTTTAGACCCTTGAAAGGCAATTTGACAGTTTCCCTTGAGATATATCAGGTGCGTAATCCACTCAGGAATCGGGTCTTGGGGCCTGAGAGCTAAGACTAATCTTGGCGCATTTGCCTCTGCCAAACCCCTTAACATTGGGCTTAACGTCAGCAATGTCGGGGGATCCAGACCCATAAAGGGCTCATCCAACAACAACACTTCGGGCTTGCTTAACAAGGCCCTCGCAATTCTAGCCCGACGGGTCTGACCATTGCTGAGATTTGACACCGGCATATCAATCAAATCACCAAGTCTTAGGTCCCTGATGACTTGCTCCAAGCTAGCAACATCAATCTTCTCGCTAGCATCCTCGAAGGGATTTAATTCTGTATTTCCGCGAAGGTAGTCCAAAACGCTAAAATCGTCCATCTCCCTGCGTGACTCATACCTCGCACTTAGATATGCGCCCTTTGGAGCCTGTGTGCCAAGTCCTTGTTCTCCATCAAAACCAACTCTTTTTATAGCTCGATCCGGAATTCTCAATTGGTGGTCTTTTTGCTCGATTTCATCAGAATTTAGGTACTGGAAAGACCGCGCCGATGGGGGGACACACAAGTGCTTCCCACTTAATATTTGTAGAAATGTTGTTCTGCCAGAAGAAGACGGGCCCAAGATAGCCCAATGATGGTTTGGTGATGCAAACGACGGGAGCTCGAAATTAAGATTCTCAAAGAGTGGGAGATTGGGATTGGGATTGAGATTGGAAGCTGACTGGGCAAGTGTAGAGTTTGGATGGTGTCGGTAGAAAGTGCCATTGGAAATGCGAATTATCGGTGGTCGAGCTGCTGACGTGCCATATTTGCGGTAGGAAGTCGGCCACGGGAGCTCAATCAATTTTCCTGGTGATCTTCTCATTGTAATAAGTTGTGTTGTCCCATGAGATGGTTTGGACTCGAGCTCAGATTGTGTAATATGAAGGTTGTCCACCAACGCGGGGCCGAAGATAAGCCGTTATTTCCGTAGTGGGCGTTACCATGCCATGTGCCGAGGTGTGGTCCTAGTAAGTTGGTTACGGAGTATTTGGGAGAGTTCTCAGCCAATTAGATGGCCAGATGTTGTTAGGAGGAAAGCTTTTTGGGCATGAGTTCCAAAAGAAAATCGGCTTCTGTGAGCAGATGGATATTCATGAGGAATGCAGCGCTATCAAAGGAGCGTTCGAGTTTTCAGCTCTTCTTCGGCAGCCTCCGCATGTTCTCAAGGAAGAGAAGGCGAAGGCAGTCTTAGAAATGCTTGATCGTGTTGAGTTGCAGGCAGGACGCAATCATCTGGTCCCTCCCATTAGAACAAAAGAAGAGAACGACAATTGATGTAGAGCTATGCGCGAAGCCGACGAGCTTTCTCTTTTTGGATGAGCCTACCAGTGGCCTTGACGGTCAAGGGGCTGTCAATATTCTCAACCTGCTCAGAAGGCTTTCAGGAGCAGGTCAGGCCATTCCCTGCACCATTCATCAAGCTACACAGGAGCAGTTTGCTTTGGTAAGTTTTCTGTACTTAATAGAAGGTCAATTCTGACATCTTTAGTTCGACAACGTATTAGCATTGAACCCAGGAGGAAACACCTTTTACTTTGGTGCGATCGGCAACTCTGGCGAGACCACCTTCAAATACTTTGGAGATTACGGTGTCCCGGTAGAAGGTGGTAAGAACGTGGCGGACTTTCTCATTGAAGTTGGCGTGGGTATTCTGAAGTCCAACGAAAATTCTCACCTTGATTTCAACCAAGTATGTCATCTTTCAAAGCTCGAAAAGAGAACAATATAAGAGCACGTCTAGTCTAAGCTTTCTAAGACTAAGTACTTACATTTCATATAAAGTTTAAACCCGGCTTCTCATAATATAATAGTCGAATAACATTGATTTAGGCTAGATATAGTAGATATAATAAGTAGCTTCTCTATAAAATATAGTAATAGCGACTAATTAAGATTATAAATAATATATGGAGCAAATAGGCAATAACGCCGTATAAATAGCTTTACTTTACGACTGGACAGAATTAGATTCATTATTACTGTACACCAATGTGTAGGCTATCTAGATCGTACAGGAAACAGTATACAACAGCGATACGGGAGTTATACCTGGCTAATAGCCGTTGGGGCCTAATCAAAAGGTATTAAGACAAAAAGCTCTAAAAATGCGCCATAACTAGCATCTCCAGTGGCCGCGCAACATTTATATACACAGCTTGCGTAAACTTCGTGTCTGCCCAGTTCAGTTTCCTGTCAAAGAGGCCAAATATACACCATTTGATAATAGGTGACATCCTGGGTTCTTCTTCATCGACTGTGTCTAGCCAGTCGATGGCCGTCAGAAAATCTGTCCCTCCGATGGCTTGCCCGTCCGAAGAAAGATGCTTTTTGCGTAGGTTAGTCTGACTCTCAATTGCTTGACCCCAGCAAAGTTCCAGAAGTAATATTCCGAAGCTGCTGAGATTCGCCCGCGGTTGAGTGTGAGTTTGGTCTTCGGTGGTCATATTTTCTGACGAACAGTTGCTATTCTTTGTCGACGAGAATGAATGATTGATATAAGGCTGATCAATAAGGACTTCGCTTCCATGATAGTAGAAGAGGATGTTACTTTTGTTCAAATTCCCGCTGAGCCAAGGAGTGGTCTGCAATTGTAAGAGCGACGATGCCAAGATACATGCAACTTTATATCGCTTTTGCCTGGTCAACCTTAAATGCCCATCGGTTGCGAGCAATTTCTCGAGACTAATGACCTCAAAGCTTCTAGAATCTGCTACTTCTTCAGTTAGGCAACAAAGTTCATGCCTCTGCTTTTCGTGATCGGAGAGGTAGCCTAATCTGGTGGCTTTCGGACTGAGGTCTTTCAAAGCAGAGCATAAGTCGTTAATTTCGACATCTGCGCAAGACTCTTCTGCTGGTGATGTCATTTGAGGAAGTGATTCAGGTTGACTAAAGGAGGTTGTTGGAGTCTTTGTGCGCGTGGTGTCTTCGGGTTCCGCAAGTAAGTCCATTGCAAACCTAGCCCCCTTTTTAGCCTTTGGCCGAGGATTGAGATTTATCATGCTCCTGCTCAATATTAGTACCATTGCGCAAAGTCGTATTTTAGCCAGGGATAATTTGGGCGTACTCGCAATAGCGATTCTCTATAAAACTCTCTGTTCTATTGGACGTCGAGATGCTCGAGCTCGTCAAATTCGAATTGCTCTTCGTAAAATTTGATCTAAAGCTGCTGAACCGAGAAGGTATTAAAGAAGAAGCAGAATTGGTACCTGGGGGTACGGGAAGTATGGTAGCAGTCAGCTGCGAAGATGACCTTGATTCAAAATCTGTTCTTAGCGGGTCCAAGTATGAGCCTTGAAGAGGGGAAGGTTTCGGCCTTTGGAGAAGGGGAACTGAACGGCTTGTCGATTCTTGTAGAATTATAAGCACCCTTCGATGAGAATAGAGGTTCTGGTTTTCATTCTTTGACAGGGCGAAAGCACCAAACGTCATAGTGAATTGAGAGGACCAGTCATCTGCTGCACGTTTCTGCAGCTGAAGTCCCGTAGCATGTATTCCCTCACAGTTGCACTTCCATCCATTCTTAATTGCTGAATGAAGGTTTACTGCGTGACGTCTGATGCATTCGAAGAACTTTGCCCACGTTGTATCTTTCGAGATAGCTTTTGTGTTGTGGGGATCTTCATCGTCGGTGCTATCGAGCAGATTGAGTAGGCGTTTGAGACTCTGAATCCTTTTCTCAAGCGATTGAATTGTCCGTGTGCCATTTTTGCTGAAGCTTAATTGTATTCTCTTTGCTTGGTATTTCCATTGCTTTTCTCCAGGATGGGCCCAGTCGACCTATCAAGTGGTAGATTGTTAGCCTTGGCCACCAACTATGCGGCGGCGAGGGATATGGACAACATACACTACCATTCTTTAGACTCATCATTGCCTGCAACTCTTGCATGTCTTCCTTCATTGCCCTCAATATGTCCATACAAGCATCGTAAGACTCTCCTAGTCGCGATCTCATCGCATCGACGGTATCAGGATGGCTCCAGCCTGCATAGTTCGGCACCGTCAACAGTCTCTGCTTCTCCTCAGGCGGTAACTGCACTCTGATCAAAAGCTTCTTCAACACGAGGTGGAACAATTGTCGCTGAATATCGACCGAAGTGATAAAGTCACGGAACACGAATTTGAACCGCATCCACCTCACCAGCGGCTCGAAGCCTTTCTTGTAGTGCTCCGCGGCCGATATAACGAGGGGCAAGCCACCTAGCACGAATCCAATGATCTCGATGCCGGACATGCTGTCAAGTGTTCTCGCACATGGCCTATCTCCCGGAAGGCCTCGAGATTCTCATCCAAAGTTGTCGTCGTGAGAGATTGATGTTCGAATTTTGGCCTCCACGACCCCAACCCTCGTCGCGGGGAAGTTAACGTGGAGGAGAATCATTGGTCATAAACTCTCGAGGAGGCGCTGACATTCAAAAAGCGTAGGCGGCTGCGATTAACGACCGTTCTTTAACTTCTCGACATCAATATCGAAGTAGAGCGCATTAAAACCTTCAAGTCTGTCTCAGACCCAGTGGTTTGGTTCACTATTGTCTCACTCCCGATCGACTGATGTGATTCATGTCTGCTCCTGGCTCACCTCATACACGGCTGCCGGGGGCCATGACCTAAACAGCTTGCAACCGACTCAAAATGGCTCAATCAGTACCACAGGACGTTCAACAACGGCTCCTGATAGACCCCAGTCAACCCACCTTAATTGCTCCCAAGGCGAGAACTTGTCTTGGCTATCTCGAAAAGATATGTGATACCTTGCGTATTATTACGCCAGACCAAGCGATTAAGGTTGGTTTTGAACGAAATACCGCACTTCTTAATTTCCAAGATGCCATTGCAAAATTCCAAGCATGGGGTGTTAGTATTGCTGCCTTTCGTAGCGAAATGCGCCCAATGTCCCTCGATTTTCGACTGCGAGACGCACTTGATATTCGAAAACGCCTGTGCCAGGTACTCGAGGAACTTCGGGAATATTTAGAAGATTGTCAGTGATGTGTCTTGTGCTTCTATTATACTCGCTAACTTGCCACAGCAACTCAGATTGTCTCTGGACAGAGAGTCAACCATACATGGGGAGATATCACGAGTGACAGCGACTCCGATGAAGAAGGACAAGAACAATCGCACGAGGTGGCAAACGCCGCGAAATCAGGTGAGGTTGAGTCGACTTCAGAGCTTCAGGAATTGTGCATTGCCATCAATGCTTCTATCGTGAACCTGATGAAACTTTCCATGCTTATCCGCGAGTCATCAAAGCGTGATGATTACGCCAAAGCGGCTTCTCGGTATAACACATGGAACCCAAGTTCAGATATCGGCCACGTGCAAGAGAAATATGGGTCTGCGAAAGAGAGTAGTGATTGGATGCTCAAACGTCTCGGAAAGGCAATCACAAGGCGACGGCAATTCTTGACATATCGGAAGGAACATCACGGAAAGTTGACGGGAGATTGGGGTGAGGATATCGATGTTGTTGAGGAAACGATTCAAGAGGACAAAAAGCCAGCGAAATCGATCGCACAAACTCAAGCCACAACCTTCGTGCCAAGTATGATTCCGCCGGAGGAAGACGGGTCGGACGTCGCTTGTTCTTTTGGATCGCAGACCTCCTATGAAGCAACTGAAGTCGCCAACGAAGACGGCCCGACCAAGTTGATGGTCCCCCTTCCGCCAAAGTGGGCTTTCGAAGATGTGCCATTCGAGTATGGTGAGCCTTTTCAGTGCCCCTTTTGCTACACCGAACAGGTAGTAAAGAACAAGAACGCGTGGAAGTAAGAGCCAGCTACCATTCATAAACATTTCACAGCTGACACATAGGAAGAAAACATGTGTTCTGGGATTTGAAACCATATGTATGCACTTTCCAAGAATGCGCAACGAGAATGTTTCGCAGCCGCAACGAGTGGTTTACCCACGAGCTTCAGTGTCATAGACGCGAATGGGTGTGTCAATTTTGCCAACACGATGCATTTCCGACCGCAGAAATGTTCTCTAAACACGTAGTTTCTAAGCATCCAGCTATTCTAGCTGGATCAAAGATAGAGGCCGTGATATTACAGAGCGAAGAGCCTATTGCAAGGATTCCGGTAAATGCTTGCCCACTATGCAATGAGTGGGAAACGCACCTTTGTGACTCGAAACAGGATTCAAAGAGACTACTCTTGAATGATGGGGAAATTGTCGAGCCATATGGAACTCCCAAGCAATTTCGAAGACATCTTGGACGTCACATGGAGCAACTAGCTTTGTTTGCCTTGCCAGTGAAGGGGAGTGATGAGTTGGAAAATGAGAGCCTAGATGAACAGGAGGAAGATGACACAGATCCTGGCGACCAAGAAGACTTACTCAAGCCCCAACCTGAAGGTATGGAAGGATTTACAATTTTTAGTCCGGGTGATCCAATGTTCGAGGCTATTACAGACGACGGCAATGCCTCAGAGTTCAGCTGCGGCACTAATAACGAAAGTAAATATGATTTTAAGGACCGAGCACAGCTTGAGAGCGATATTCAGCTTGAGATTGCCAAGAAGCAACTCGAATCCAACCGCACAGCTACTTCCGAGACCAGCCATGAGGATCAACGCAAACTTGACCAGCGTGATAGTGATAGTGAGATTCGGCGTCTTGAAGTCGACCTGCAGAAATTTAAAAATGAGGAAGCCGATGCGCTTGCAAAGGCAGCGAAGAACCCGGAAGCTGACAGAAGGAAGCCTGTCAAGTTCAAGGATGCTGTGGGCCGTAAATTCAGCTTTCCTTTCCATCTCTGTGTGACATGGGCTGTGAGTTTTCGCCTTTCCATGCATTAATAAACTAACCTTGTTTAGGGCATGGAAGACCTGATCCGACAAGCATTCCAAAACGTCGATGTGGTTGGCCCACATGTCCAGGATGGTCATTATGACCTCATTGGTCCGAATGGTGAGATCTTATTACCTCAAGTGTGGGAGACAGTGATAGAGCCGGATATGTCAATTACGATGCATATGTGGCCAATGCCTGAACCTTCTAATCGAGCGAGCGGCCCGCCTCCACCCCCGCCTCCGCCCCCAGCGGGGTTGCCAGGTGGTCCGCGTGGCCCGCGAAAAGTCCCGAGGAAAGGTTTCTTAGGGTGGCAAGGACAAAAACCACTTATTCCATTACAAAGAAGAGCCAAAATGGGTTCCTCGTCCACAGCAGTTGAAACAAGTCAAGCTTTAAACGATGCTAAGGATATAAAAGGTGACATTATAGATGAGGATAGGGAAGAGTTTGATCTTCGTCAAGATAAAGATCAGGAGGTCGAAGTGAAGAGTACAGGTAATAGGGCAGTTAAATCAGATTTTCCTTATATCGAGGAGGTGATCTGGTACTGCTGCCAGTGTGGATCGGCTGTGCATATGTACGATTTCGACACGGCTTGTTTAGGGTGTCACAGGCATCGTTGTGGCTCATGCATTTCGGAAGTGCGTATGATTCCCTCAAACCGCTAAGACGGGACTCTCAAGTTAATCCTAACGCGTATTGGATTTTATGTGCACGTGACTTTTGCTGGGACTGGTAAAATGGAGTTGGATTAGATAATTTGAGGGCTTTGATTTTAATTCTTTTACTTGAATTGCGTTCGAATATCTGCTATAAAACGTCTCTACACTCAGCTTTGGTAGAAACTGAACCCCCAAAACGAAAATATCAAACCAGGCGAGTGCCAGTCAGCCGCCACCACCCCCACCGTCTTTCCAGTCAACGGTTTTTCTGTGCAATGCACAAAATCCACCAAAATCAGGTCGCCTAATATTACCCTTCAAAGTCCCATCTTGAACAATATCAAACAGCCCTTCCTCAAGCAGATCGAAAGAGTCGTTGCTAGTCTGGTAGTACGCTCTTATTTTAGCGAAGCTGCAGCTGTTCTGTATAGCGCTGCTGGTATGCTGTGAATTGATTAGCGTCGACGATTCGTCCTTTGGAGGAGATTGAGGTGCATTTAGACTTATGCCCTCAATAATCAGCACCTGAGCATTTTTATCGTTCGGCGCTAATGAGATCGCGCAATTTTTTGTAGACAGCTTCAACAACTGTTGATAGAGCGGTAGTTGCTCACTTTTCAATAAGCGTTGCTAGGTCGTAAGTGTCGCCGCCAAATAGCCTGGTAAATGTGTCGTGGGATTTGATCTGCCACCCGGTCCATCCAAGCACCGACTTGCTCTAAGTCTCCCCTACAATGCTCTGGCTTTCGAGGGTTTTGAGGAGAGGTCTCAAGTCGTGAAGCACCTTGTTGTAAAACGTATTGTTCTAGTCACAGCAGAGGACACTGAGGCGCCATTGTGCATTTAAGGGAAGCGATACTCGTCCGAAATTGGGGTTCTAGTAATCGAGCGGTACCTAGATGACTAGGTCAGCGTTCAAGACAAAACAATAGGGAAGAGCGAGCCAACCTCAAGCCTGGGGAAGAAGAAACCGGCGTTGTCGGGACACCAGGTGAGTGTCTTGGATGGAGATATCGAAACAAAGGTACGACACTACAAATACGGTCTCTCGCTTGGCACCGTATCAGCAGTTCATAAAGTCTAGCTTATTTGTAAAGGATGGCAATGTACATGATCATATCATACTTATGCGGTCAGGGTATCTCTTAATATTATCCATAGGTTAGAAGATGCATTGAAATCCCGATGCTTTCTAGCTAAGTGTATCGTGGAAAGCCATGTACATATATGCCTTACCAACTAAACACCTTCTCGACCACATCAATTTGAGCATTAGCTCCTTGATCCTATCGAATATATTTCAATCGGCCTCCCCCTCCATCAATTTCAAGCATCGGCTGAGTGCTCGACGGCGTCGCCCGATTCATGCCATCAGTGTAGGCTTCCAGGTCTCCTAACACGTTCTCTTCGATTTCTATAATCTTCTCAGCGACCTTTGCGATTAGCAAGCTATTCCAGAGTCACTCTTGGCGCCGTGTTGGTCGAAGAAGTGAAATCGCTTTTCGGCCGGATGATAGGTTCTCGACACTGACTAGCAATGGTGTAGAGAGTAATAACAATCCCGATATCTAAACAGAAGGAAGTCGGTTGTGCTCCGTGGTTATTGCCACGTGAGGTAGAAAAGACAACTTTCTGGGCAAGTACAGCCATTTCTTTGTAATGTGGCATAAATCGTATCTCGAGATAGATGTTGGACATGCAATAAAACATAGGTACTCAGCACATGGAATTGTAACACAGCTACGGCAATATCTTCCTTCGGAGTAAAAGATGGCCAATTTGACTCTAGAAATGTCTGCAGTTCGAGCGGGAATCTTGGGAATAAACTGCTAAGTGACCTATACGGGCTTCAACAGAGGCAGGAAAATCAGCTGAGTCGCATGATAGCTGGGCGGCATGTCTGCTGGTGAAAAGGCAACTGCCATATTCAAAGATATCTTTTGCCGATACTAGAGAGGGATAAAGGAACGTCATCAAATGCTATCTTAGAGAAACAACTCTCATGGAGCTCGAACTGGTCCAGTCATCTACTCTGGGTGCATAGACTTGATAGAGTCTGAAGAGCAGAACTCAACCCCCTTACTATCCCAACTTGCGAGCCCAGTCCTACAAATACTCTCCCAAGAACTTCTAGTGGAGCGTAAGCAATCCATATAACCGTTTGACCCAAGCACTTGGTGTTGAAGTACACCATTGTGTTGGTCAAGCAGAGTTTCACGCATTAGCTTCTTTCCACGTTTGATATAGGATCCTGCTGAAGAATGACGTCCTTGCATATTTTAAGAGAATCAGCATGTACAAGAGGACAGCGACACAGTATGATAGCCATGCAGAGAATGGGATATACCTCGAGGCAAGCGAAAATACTCGAGATGAGTCAAGCATGGACGCCTCGCTCCCCACTTTGAGATAGAGGAACTAGTAGGTCTCTAATTGCGAAATTGTATTGCTCTAATGCAAAAGCCCTGTCCGCATCAATAATTGCTGTCTGATGCTCAATCAACTCACGGAGTGAGCCTATCGCGACAATAGAATGATGTACGGCTGATTTACAGTGTGCAGCTTGAAGGACGGGTCATTCCCAGAAGTCAAACCCACAAAAGAATGCTAGTTGTAGGGAGGTCCGTTGCACGAAGAATGCAAACGATCGCTTTGACTGTAGGGAGGCGTGGACATCAACAGATGGACCGGCAATGGCAGGACTACGTTGGAGCGCGACGAGCACGGGTTTGGACATTAGCGTAGCCGTCGCAGGCACGATGTGTTGAGATGCATCTAAGACAAGCTGGCCATGTCTCATCGAAGTTCACTCGTGGTACTACATAATCAGTCAGGTATAAGTCTCGTGTCAAGTCTTATGTTTTCAGCTGATATGCTCGCCCCTGTGCGACTTTGGGCATCTGGGGCTCAAGGCTGTCTGGCTGCCGAGTGGGTTTGAGAGCAGGTGCGTTTTGGTCGCGGAGGCAATTTCTTACAAGCCCGGCTTGAGAGCGGCGCATTCCTATCTAATCGGGCTAGAGTAAATGTGCCATTCGATGCAGGGGAAAGCCATCTTTTGGCGTCTATCAGACTCGTATCCGAGGTAGTCTGCCAAGCCCGTCAACCTTCTCCTGACCGTCATCGTCAGCACAGCAGCGCACCATATGTACTTATACGGTTTAATTCAATTCCATCTGCTCCATTAATCGATATTAGGATCGATCTGAAGGGCAGCCACGTCATCCTACCGGTTCATACGTTGATCCTACTTCGTCAGGTCTGCACGCCGCCCCCTTCCCCTTTATCAATTCCTAGGTATACTACCTACTTACTACCTACTCCATACGTGTAAATACAACTGTCTCCCATGGCGTCTAGCTGTAATACTGTACGAAGTAGGCTGACTCGCAGTAAACGGGCCTACATTTGAGGCTACCCATGCTGCTGTCCCCATGCTGCACTGCCTGACAGATCCCCTGATTCAGGCGTCATTGCAAGTGGTTCTGGCTTCAAAATGTGGGAGCTCAGAGATATAAATATGAGTATGGCCCCAGGGCAGTGTGTTGAGATGTGACAGTTTTCTAGCACCTTCATAGCTGCATTCAAGTCCTCGCCCGTTTAAGATGCGTTTCTCTTCGCACATTTTCACCCTTACAACAATCGGTATAACGGGAGTCTGTTCTGACTTCCTGGGACCGAGATTTCCAGCTCCCGTTGACTTCGCCAGCAATGGCAGTTTGGTAGCCGCTGGCTGGAGGAATCTCAGCTCCACCTTCGATGCATACATTGACGGGAGTCTAGGCGCAACGCCGAAGATTCTGGATGGATTAGACAACCTGACTTTCTCCATCGGCATGTTCTCCATCCACGATCCTGCCGCCCAATCTCTGCAATACCATCACACGTCCGATGAAGTCAAAAATGGCCCAGGCGCCGATGAGGTGGACGGAGACAGCATCTACCGCGTCGCTAGTATCTCCAAACTCATCACCACCTACGCAGGCATGCTCGAGTTCAAGGACGGACAATGGGACAAGCCAATTACAGATTTTGTCCCGAGCCTCTCGAAATCTTCTCTGGACAAAGTTGGAAATGACCTCACTCGAGATGTACAGTGGGAGGACGTTACTCTGCGCGCACTTGCCGCTCAAATTGCCGGAGTTCCTCGCACGGCTCAACCTTGGAGCTCGGATTTGCTATTCCCAAACCCAACGACTGGTATGCCAACTATAGACCCAGCAAAGTTTGGTCTGCCGCCTTTGAATTTCACCGATGCAACAACCTACTATCCTTGCGCGGCAGATTATGAGCTGTTTCTCAAGGATCCGCTCTCAGCCTGCCCGGCAGACCTGTACTTTCATGGTGGCGAGGCACGCCCTCCATCGTTCCAGCCCTGGACAACTCCCGGGTATGCTAACAATGGATTTATACTCCTTGGCATTGCGCTCGCGAATATCACTGGTAAACCCATTGCTCAGGTTTATCATGATACGGTCTTCAGTCCTCTTTCTATGACCAATTCAAACTCTTCCATCCCACCTGAATCAGAATGGTCCCACAGCGTTATTGCTGGGGATGATCCGACCCAGTGGGAAGCTCCCGGCGGTATCTCCATATCTTCCGGTGGACTGTTCTCCTCTCTCAACGACCTCTCAAAATTTGGAACTGCCTTGATGAACTCGACTCTTCTCCCCGCGGACAAAACACGAGAGTGGATGAAACCTGTCTCTCATACCGCTAGCCGCAACTTTTCCGTCGGCGCACCGTGGGAAATATATAGATATACGCACGAGAACACAGGCGCCGTCACCGACATCTACACCAAATTGGGCGACTCAGGCCATTACGCCGGTTTCGTTACTCTAGTCCCAGACTATGATGCCGGTTTCATTGTCCTTAGCGCCTCAACTAATGAGACGCGGAAATCAATCTTAGCAGCCACGATTGCCGACCTCATCACCACTACCATGCTCCCGATCCTCGAGGCCGAAGCTGCCATGGAGACCAAGTGCAACTTTGCCGGCACTTACGAATCCAAGAACCCAGACCTCAATTCCTCATTAACACTAATGCTAAACGACACACCCACAAATCCAGGTCTGTACATCTCATCATGGACCAACAACTCAACCGATATGATGCCGCTGCTCCCGGACTTACTCGGATACTCCACCGTAAAGCTACAGCCGTCAATACAGGAGCCAGGAAAGGTTGCCTTCAGGGCTGTTCCTGTCCTGCCAGAAATACCTGCTGGTTCCTTCCTCGGCCCGTTCCTGGGAATGCAGGCTTTAAATGGTGACTGGCTTGTTGTCGATGATCCCACCTATGGAGGTATAGCGCTGTCTCTATTTTTGTTTGATGTGGGAGCGGATGGGAAGGCAACTACTGCGTCGCCAGCGGCAACAAGGACAATACTAGCGAGGGTTAGATAGAGCATCGTAGATATCTTTCAATGGCGCAGAGACCTCTCTGCGATTCCTCGAGTATGTGTTTATAGAATGATAATGTCAAGTATAGGTGCTTCCAGACGACCGAAATGTTCAAGATATCTGAATGCTACTATGACAACCAAATTTCATTAGCTATCTAAAAACTAATTCAATGCATGTCATCAGTGACCGACAGAATGTCCTGCAGTTCTAAAAATCAAACCATGCATCAAAAGTGCGGTCGCCCGGTTTCTGGCTGTATTTCGAGGACTTATCAGTCAAGAAATTGATATATCAACCAACATACATGCAGCGCGGGGTTAGGGATATCTTGTTCCATGTATGACGATTGATTGTCGGGGAGCCGAATCGGGTATAGCTTACCGTATGACTCAGGCCGAGTCAGGGGTGCTTTTTGTACCTAGGTACCTAGCTAGTCAGTATTCGGAATCCGTGCGCTCATGTACTCGAGTACATATAAACATTCAACTGAGGCCCGGGTACGAAGTATTGTTCTGCACTTATCTTCCTTCAAAGCCTCCAAAGCCTCAAAATGCCTCTTCCCCTGCGAACCCTGGGCCGAGATGGCCCCCAAGTCCCTGCCATCGGTCTCGGTCTTGGGAGCCTCGGCGGATTCTACGGCCCAGCAGGTACCGTCGACGAGAAAGTGGCCCTTTTAGATCATGCACATGCTACCGGACTACGTTTCTGGGACATGGCCGATGTTTACGCTGATAACGAGGATGTCGTCGGTGAATGGATTCAGCGATCTGGCAAGCGCGATGACATTTTCCTGTCCACCAAGTTTGCGCTCCAGCGCCAACCGGATGGAAGGCACACCTTTCATTCTGATCCCGAGTACGTCAAGGCCGCATGTGAAAAGAGCCTCCAGAGACTCGGGGTGGAAACCATTGACCTTTATTACTGCCATCGGGTGGATGGGGTCACGCCCATTGAAAAGACCATCGAAGCCATGGTGGAGCTGAAGAAGTAGGTCCAACCAACCTTCAAATGACGTGCAAGCAAGCGATTTCCAACCTTCCAATTTGATAGCAAAGGAAAGATTCGGTATCTCGGTCTGTCGGAGGTCTCAGTAGCCACGCTTCGTCGAGCGCATGCCGTCCACCCCATTGCCGCTCTACAGATGGAATACAGCTTATTTACTCTGGACATCGAATCGTCTACCTCGGAGATCCTGAAAACCTGCCGCGAGCTAGGTATAACTGTCGTAGCCTACAGCCCTATTGGACGCGGTGTTCTCACCGGCCGGTTCCAATCTCACGCAGACATCCCTGAGGGTGACTTGCGCCGCATGTTGCCCAAGTACTCGGAGGAAAACTTCCCTAAGATCATGAAGTTGGTGCAGCGATTGAAAGACGTTGGCAATGCCCATGGAAGTACCCCGGCACAGGTCGCTCTTGCGTGGCTGCTGGCGCAAGGACCGGAGATCATTCCCATTCCAGGTACGAAGTCTACCGCCAAAATGGACGAAAATGCTGCCTCTGCGCTGCTTCAGTTGAGCGACCAAGAAGTGCAAGAGATTCGGACTCTAGCGGAGCGAGCAGAAATCCAAGGTACTCGGTACCCTGCCGCGTAAGTGTCTCTTTTTTTATTTTTGGCTCCATGGAGTGTTGACCGGTCTCATAGGGTGATGGCCACTCTCTCCGCAGATACCCCGCCACTATAGGGGTGCGAGAAATGGTTCAAGTGGGTGTATGGATGCATAGCGTACTTACTAGCTAGTGGTTTTCAATAAATCCAAAGGTAGATTCGCTTTTAATACTACGACTTGATAAAGTAAACCTAATCATGTCTATAGTTTAAAATAATAAAAAAGTGGTATAAGCATATAGCATAATACTATACTTATACCTATACTCTCTTATATCATGGTCGACTAGCTTGATTAATTTTCCATTTCTACCATATACCGGATAGACAACAACACATTGTCACCTGGTAAATCTCAGCGGCCCTCAGCGCGTTGAGGTATACATAAATAGGTTTTTTGCTTATCAATGAGATCCGTAGCTGGCGGCTGTACTCTGCTTCAGAGTTGCTACTTTCTAGCATTGTTCGCGTTTGGTTAATATACCACGGGTTATATGGATTCAAGAAATGAAGGCAGAACGGGATATTGAGAGCGGGTATTATAGTCTCAAAATATCAAACGTAAGCTTTAGTCGAACCGCTTGTTACTCCCTACTCACCTGCACTGCAAGATAAAAGCCCAAGGTACAGTAACAAGCTAGCGGCGGTAGACGAAGCGACACCTTCTGAATACATTGGAGTTCAAGAACTATTAGAGTATCGCCCTGTTGTCGAAGAAGTTCTTAGCCCTGGCTCGACCTATATTGTTGTTCTGAATATCAACGATTTTCATATTGGAACTCTTCACCTGCCGACGTCCATGGCATTGTAATAACCCTAACATAGTTTCACTGAGGGGGTAATACTTGGTATTCTTGGGCCGCAACCGAATCTAATCACATACGGACCGCCATACTTTTCTTACTATACCGTTATTAATACAATTTATAGATACCTAGGTTCTTTTGAAAACCATAGAGGTTTGCTCTTCGTTGAGGCTAACCGTGAAAACTTTCAAGCCTATCTCGATAATCACAACACAATTAACATAGCCATGCGCATAAGATGGCGCACGCAAGCTGTAGGAGTCACCCAGTATATTCATCAGAAAAGTGTCATATATTCCGGCCGACGACCCGAGAATTATCTTTCACGGCGATGAAAATGGCGGTTCAAGTATTTATCTGGCTGATGTCAGTAGTTCTATATTTGGGGATATAGATGGTGAGCATCTTCCAGATTCTGGCTTTTTCAATCCTTAACACGTAAGGCTCTTTACAGAGGTAACTGGTATATTCAGTCTGTGGTCAATTCTCTATATAATTATGACTGACTACTAGCTTTACAAGTTGCCTGGACTATTCGCGTTGGTCGAGAACTGATGGCTACTATGAAATGGCAGAATTAGATACGTTCTTTAACTTCTTTACACTTGAAGGACTAGCTGGTGGTGCTCTTATACTAGGTCGCTGGATGGAACATTATAAGGATAAGGAAGCACTTTTATGCGGTCAAGAACTCCTGAAGAAAGAATTCAAATTTCAAATGAAGCGGGACGAATCGCTCTAGTTAAGTTGAATTAACCTATAAATAGTAACCACAAAATCTCAGTTGTCTTCCCACCATACTATCACATGATTTATATCTGTTTTAGTAGCTTTGCTAGCAGTACACCTATTATCGGGAACATCTTAAACAAGTCAACTCCTTTTATAGTTCTAGTTATGCGTATTTATTAGTAGGTTGTCATTGGCAGAGCAGAGCAAAATGAGACTTACCTAAAGACATACATGGCATTTCGATCTCTTTCGAGTAGCTCGTGCTCCCGGCTTATTAGCCGCACTTCCCCTCATTGGGGTCGATCCTGATGTAAAGTTGCAGAGCCCACTGCTCGCTTCCACTGCGGCATGCATTCTTCTCCCTGGTGTAGGCAGTGATGCACGCCTCCGTGTCCATGGCGAGGACCTGCCAGGTGGGGTTCGAGATAGAAATGTCGATATGGTCCCCCGAGTTGTTCTCGGGGAAAGGAAAGCACCGGGAAATTGAGGTGAAAGAAGGCATTATTTGGGGCTTGATGTTGTTGCAGAAGTAGCTGATGGCGCCGTCGATACTGCCGCCGCTCAGGTGGCTAAATTCGACTCCGTCGCGGTAACACCCCGCTGCATGGACCTTGGAGGCAGATGCCGCCAGGAGGGCGATTAAAGTGAGAGCTTGGGGCACAATTATTTCAAGATGACGGACTGCTATGATGAGGTGTAAAGGGTAATGTTGCGTGGGAGCTTTGCTGGTGGGTTTTGGAGCTTGTGGTCAAAAGAAGGAAAAGGACAATCGGTTGTCTTTAATCTCTTTGGAACTCGAGAGATGAAGGGGTCTTATATACTTGGAGGTGATCATTGTTTAATTTGAACTGGGCTGCTTAAGTAAACTACGAGGTCGTCGCTGATACGATGGTTTGGACAATAATAAAAATGCCCCAGTAAGTGATCCGTAGCATCTTACTATGTATAATGAATACCTAAGCACTTGTAGATAGAACTTTGGTAGCGAGGAAGGAATCATATAACTAAATTGAGTGTGGCTTTGATAATTCGGCTTCGGCTTACTCGAGTACAATGCTTACTTGATTGGAGTCAAGGGGCTATGGTAATAAGGTAAGTCGATGACCACTCTTTAACTTACATGTAAAGGGGAGGTACCGAAGGTAAGGTACGTACCGACTTGTAGCACCTAAAATAAGCTGCTTATGTAAACTACAACCTATCGCTAATACGGGAAGCCTAAATTTAACCTACCTGGTAGCTTCAGTACCTTTCCCAGCCCGTAAAGGTACCTCGGTACCTAACCTTATCCAAATACCGCATCGCCCAACGACATCGATCATCTTATCCTAGTATCAAGATGGAAGCTACCGTGCAAGCATTCAACAACCTTCCGCGCCCTCAGACAACACCGTCGGGGTTATCGTCTTATTGGTACTTGGCCGTCAGACATGTTCCCTTAAACCCGCCTAGCGACCTAGTTCATTTGGTTCATCCCGAGAGCACCTTTATGCATACTGCAGGGCCAAAAGACATTCTATCTTTACCAACGCCAGGCGCCCAGGCAGATATTGTCGTGCCTCTCCTTCTCGAATCGTTCGTCAAGGGACTTGATAGAGGCCCAAATGGAGAGGTATCTGAGGTACCACCTTTCGCGCCTTGGACGTGGGGCACAAAAGACGCCGGTCTCGCCAGAGCCATCGAGGCGAAGCTCAAGGCCTTGGGTGTGCGGGAAGATCTTTGCAGTATGGGTATTGGAAGCAAGAGAGATAATGATGCATCTGATGAAACCTGGTCCGTATTTCTCAGTAAACTCAAGGAGCTGACAGGACAAGGCGCGGCCGACACTATGGCATGTAGCAGTTGTAAGAAGGGTGCTTCAACGTTTTCAACACCACTACTTCGCTGTGCAGGGTGCCTCAAAGCCTCGTATTGTTCAAAACGATGCCAAAAAAATGACTGGAAGGAGCACAAGAAGGTTTGTGTTAAGAGTCCTGAAAGTTCCCCGAGAGACCCTTTCACGTACTACAACACAATCGCGCATACAGTGCCAGAAGCGAAAGATCTCGCCAAGTCCGTGAATTTGACCCTTCCCACTGGTGCTACGGAAGGCCTAGAGTAAGCTCCCGCGTGTCGAGTTTGTGTGGATAATCCAAACTGACTAAAGCTCCAAGGAAACCAATTCGCCGACTCATCATCACTGGCAACGATACGCCCAAGAATCTCCAGCTTTTTCTTGGACCAGGCTGGAAAAGCATTGAAACTTCCATCTACAAACCAGCTCGTATCAACGTACTTCTTCATCCACCACCGGGATCTCCTAGTTATGCTATTTACGGGGGATTGGATGCCGGCGCTCCCTCATTGTCACCACGCCAGCCGAGTCCCGCTGAAAGCGAGGAGATTAAGACCATCCGGGATCTTCAGGCTACTCTTTCAAAACATTTAGGTTCCCGAAAGGAGGTGACACCGCAGGATATGCAGGTTGTACTCTCTAGTTTTGGGGCCAACTGGGATCGTATGCTACCATTTTACGAGATCGCAGTCAACAGCATGGATCAAGGTGTCGTGGTGCCGTAGAAGTGAAGACCTTGCTGGGAAGTCGATAAGTTTAACTTTTTCCAGCACTAGTATGGATAACTCAAAGTCAAGCCATTTTAGGACTGGTTCGCAACCAATAAGTATTTTGCAAAGGACTGTTTGCAACCTGTATCGAGTTTATTTCGCTCTATAGTTGCTTGCCAAGAAGAAAAGTATGTACAGCATGATATTTTCTAGTTAATATACCTTAAAACTACTATAGCCCCTCACCCCACTAATCCAACCTATGGCGCAGGCATAGTCTATGAGAGGTAGAGCTCACTGCAATATTAGTGCATGCTGATATGGGCATTTTGCCTTTGCCATACCAACCGTGGAAGACCTCGATATGTCCTCTTCGGCCAAGATGAAGCGAGGCTCCACGTTGGAGCGTTTATGCGCTCCACGCCATAACCACAAGAGCAGCATTTGGTAATCTTGCGATGGTAATTGGAAGGCCGGAGTCTCAACGGGGGGTCTGAAATAATAGTCAAAGATGCGTGGGTGTCCAAACCTAGCCTCCTACCGCTCTCCATAGTGATTTTTGTTGCCCATAAAGCCACCAATAGATCAAAAAGCTCTATTTTATGCTCAGCCCTTAGAGGTTATCATCCCACTATTCTTCCTTCTACCCTTAGAGGCTTTCTTCAAGGTTTGTACGTCAAAACCCACCTTGTAAACCTATAGGAGTATTGAAGCGGTGCCCACATATCCCCAAAATGTTTTAAAGCGCATCACCTCAGATAATTTCTTCAATATCATATTTGAACTCCCCATAATTGAGAATGTTTTGGAAATCACCAATGTTACAGTGGTTGGCTGTGGGTGAGCTCCGTCGCTCCGTGTATTATTTATCCGCTCTCAAAACAAGAGTTTAATGTCTTCCATTGTAAGTAGATCGGGGACTTCCGGGAGTAATTCATTTAGGAAATGTAAGGATGGCATTTCGTAGTCGTCTTATTTATTCCTGTAGAAACGAGGTGCCAGTATTCGGTGTCGAGTTGGCTCAGCTTAAGTACCGAGGTACCTTATGTAGTGATTCTGCTGACTAATATAACTGCACGGTGGCCCATTCCACCACAAAGCGCATCACTGTTCGCGATTCCACGTCTCCCTTGTGCCTAGAGCTCCGAAGCTCAACTTCAAGCCTCAACCCACTTGCCTGTATAACAACACCACCAACAACCGCCCGCTCGCACATCGAAATTTCGTCGTCATAAACCCCAGTTATTCCCATCCTCAGCACCATTGTAACCACAAACACAGCTGCACATCATCCACCATGGTAAGCTTCCTCGAGCGCGCGCTCCCAAAGCTCTAAACTCGCCTTCAATCCAATGCTTCCCCCTTCTTACCAAATAGCTAACCCCCTTTCAACAGGCAATGCGCATCGCTCCTGCGGCCGCGAACCCAAGCTCACATAGCCATCTCGCCTCTCACAGCATCGGCGCGCCCTCTGCCCCAGGTCTCCATGACACACTACGCGCAGGTGTCGGACCCAAATTCTCCCTCTCCACATCTGCCTCGAGCGTCGACGCACCGGATTCCTCCCATCCTCTGGAAGCAAGACTCAAGAACTGGGAGGCAACGCAAGAAGCACTGAAGATGGAGGGATTGAGAAGGACGTTCGGGATCGCGGAGCCGATAAGAAGGGGCATGGAGTTTAAGATTGTGAGAGAGGGAAGCTGGAGACCTGCTGTTCTAGGGGGTGGTAGAGGTATGTTTACAGTTTTCCTTGCTGTAGCTGTTCTTAGTGGATGCTGGTGCCTGATTGTGTTCGGTCATGGTGATGATGGAATTGGAATGGGGATTCGGTGATGTGAAGCGAATGATGTGCTGACTTGAGTCTACAGGCGATGTACATGAAGATATCCTAAAGGGAAGGGAGTGCGAGATAACATGGGAGGACATCTTCACCGGCGACGAGACACGAAATATTCCCGGTTTCCATGAGGAGGTTGAGAGGAAGGTCCGGATGCAGTAGGCTATAGACGTGGAATGGGACCAAGCTTGTAACATCAACATACGGACTTTTGCTGGCGTTGAGAGATGATGGATGTGGCATAAAGTTAGGAATTAATGCATGACAACATGGTTCTTGCATTGTCATGGATGCAGCAATGAAGAAGACAGCGCAGGTGACGAATGATAGCTACCTAGGTAGGTACATTCTATCCAAATCTCTCAGGCAGGCCACCAAAAGGCGCCATTCCATATACCATGCTTGATACATTAGAAACCCCCAGCACTCTTAACTATACACAATCCCGTACTCCAGCCCTCATTTCCCAGCTGCCACCACTGCCATCTAGCAGCAAACCACACCCCCTACTTTAAACGCATACCATATCACCCTCCTTCGCTTGCTCGGAAAATACCAGGAAAATCGCTACGTTACGTTGTGTTAAAAGAAAGCACACCCTCGTCAAGCTGTAAATTTCGCAAACCCCTAAACGCCAGTCTTCCTCTCGCTGAAATATCGTTCGTTTCATGATGCTATATATATCACCCACTCCCTACCCCGAGTCAAAAGTATATCTTCCGAAATACCAAGGCGGAGGACTGATAGATGGATGGTGCTCTGTGCCTAAAATGCAACGCGGACAAATCGGTTGTGGGAGTGTATGGTAGGATTGTCGATAGTTTTTGGATGGGTGGTGGTTATTGGATGACACACCGACAACCGGTCGTGCTCTCATTGTCGCTTCTGTCACGGCCCATTCCCTTCGCTTTGGCAGCATCTTCTTCATCAATCATATCTTGGGGGCGTACAGTCATGTGAACGACATTTGTAGCATCGGCGTTGAACCTACAGTCTAGACATCGCGAGTATTAGCTCTCAGTACACGCAGAATCATATATAGCTCAAATTTGTAGGGGGGGTTCCAAGCCTTACCTTTTAAAGGGGTCTTATCATCCAATAGTCTTCCAAAATATATCAATCGTATACTGCTTGGACTACTGGGTTGAGGCTCCCACTCGCTCCTCCACTCCCTCAGTATCAATTCTTTCAGCGTGTACACGCTAATACTGAACGGATCTTTCCTTCCACTCTCCGTCATATCCGGAACGCTGACATTCCTCTTCGTCAGGTACTTCTCGTCGATTTTATATGGATGCCGTGCTCCCGATGTAAGCAGCAAAGTGATAACCAGGACCGGTCCCGCATCACTGCTAGTGGTAACAGCAGCAGGAATTGTTTCTATCGATGGACCAATGCCAGCCGAGTCGTGCCGTGCCACTTCTTGAGGAGTGGGAGCATCTGAAGCTTCTGCTGGCTCCGGCGACGCCGGGGTATTATTATTCGATGTCGATAAGGGGTCGGCAGATGTGTTCGCATCCGTGGACGAACGAGGACCAGCAGGTTTCGCCATTGCCGCCGCTGTGTCGTCGGGCCTCGTCTCCTCAGGAGAAGCCATGTCCGGTGTATTTGTGGTGTAAGCGGAAGAGTTTATGGCGGGGATTTCGACATTGTTAAGATCGTCCTGCGAGCCGGCGCCAGGTATTCTCTGGGGCTTACGCGAAGCGTCTAGATCGGTCATCTCAACAGCAGGGCTCGATGACAGGTGTGGAACTGATCTCGAGGATACTGGATCACTGGCAGTGTGCGTCGTGGTGTTGCCATGCCCTGCGCCGGTGGCCTGAGGTTCTCGTAGATCTGCCATTGGTCAAATGGCCCCTGGTAGTGTAGAAATGCAGGTTTTATGGGGATAAGGACGGTCTTGGAAGACTTGGTGACAGTGATGGCAATGCGCCACCAATATGTCAACGCTGCGGAAGTCGCGCGAGAGCTGGCGACCAGGTACCTTGGTATGCAATTGTATCGACTCCAAGCGATGGTAGGCTGGCTGCTGCAAGCGGGGACAAGTCAGATCTCGACACAAGATGCGAGCCCAGATCTTGGAGTTCTTGGAGACGTGGATGCGTTTGATGGCCTCACACGCCACGCCTGTTCGCGCGGTTCCCTTGTTCCGGGGTTAGCTGCTGCCAACTTTCGTCGCGGTCAGCAATAATGCGAGGAAATGTTCTGGAAGGATTTTGCTTGGCAGAGGCGCGGAAAAGCCGGGTCGCAAAGGCGGAGACGACACAACAGAGAAAAAGAGAAAGTTCATAGGAGGATGAGAGGAGAGGAAAGGAAAAGTATATCTATCCGGAGAGCTTCGAGGAAGGGAGCAGCGGAGGAGGAGCTCAGATCGAAAGCAGCTAGGCCTGCGTCCCGCACATGACACCCGCATGACTTCCATTCCATCAGAGCGGTAATTTCAGCAACCAACCTCCACCTCCACCTCCACCTCCAGCCCAAGCAAGACATTCTTCGAAAATAGCTTCTAATTCTACCCGCCATGCGTAGTATTGGCTCCGCTTTAAGTTTCTTCTTGCGATCTCAGTCAGGTCTAGCTCGGTGTCACGGACTCGCTCCCTAGAAAAGCCATTAGCCCTGTGCATTCCATAGAGACCGAATTCATTCATGTACTATATTTGTTTGTTGCCACCGGTTCGCCCCGGCCAAGCGGTGGCAACGTGTTTTATCTGAATCCACACCAGCTGCATCCGGGAATTATCCTTCGTCGGGGAGATTTATGGCATTTTCGATCCTGGTTTCATACCAGCCAGGAGCAGCAGAAAATGCAAGTGGCATGGTCCCTCCCTACGGAGTAAGCGTCGCCCCAATAAATTGGTGTGGTGTCTTAACACAAGCCTCGTTGTCTAAGACATGCAGTTTTTGAGTATCTTGTTTCTTTATCTCAAGGCTTTGGACACTGGAGGTAGGCCTTTTGCACTGCGCATTTTAATCAATCTAAATACTCAGAGAGAATAGGGCCTTAATGCTTTGAATCATTTCCACTTTTATGGCGCTTTGTCAGTTATGTCGGTTTTAGTACATTTATGATTCAGCTCAGTTCGTGTATCAATAGCCCGAATCGATTATTACCAAATGTTTCACGAAGATACAGCTTCTCTGCTTAAAGTTCTCCATATATTCAGTGATCTCGCAATCCATTGCACCATAAATGTATAGATGTCTTATACGCATCCGCATTATTTCCTCAAGCCACGTCTTCCGGCACAAAGCTTTGGCATGGTCGCAATATGCGACGTACACGAGCGTTGTTAGCAAATATATATCATGCAAGATTCCGCCGGCAAGTAGGCAAGTAGGCAATCTAGACGCGTTCTGTCCAACGAGATACCAGGCTCCAAGTGGATGTAGCATGCTCAACATAAATGGGCCAGTTGTCGGGCAAGCGGTGTCCGTTCCGTCAGCTCTTGGTGGTAACTCGATATATTCATGGATCCTTTAACGGTGGGGCGGATCCTGAAAACTCCCAGTGCTGCCGTTTTTCAACTATATGTGGGCTGTTTCACAAGATGTAGCCATGGAGTATTGCCAATCTCTCAGAAACGTTAGAGATGAACTTGTCCATAAATTACATAATGCTATCGCGAATGCACTTCGCACGGTAAGTAGATGTCACTGGAGGGCATATCTCGCAATAGAGTCGTCCTGGTGGTGCTATCGACTAATGTGAGGAATTGAATGAGTGAAGCCATGTTATGAGGCTCTAACCAACTAAAGTACGAGCAGGGGCCGGGTGCCGTGGCAGCATAGCTGGTACCTTGTCTGTACTCGTACCACACGACCAGGCTCCAAAGGACGGCCAATAAAGAAAGCTGCAACAATCTTCAACACATATAGTCTAAAATACGCGTGATTGAGCAATAACTAGCTAGCTATGTTCATAGCAAGTGGTAAAAGAGGTAACTAGGAGAAATTATGATATAGCGAAACCTATAAATTTAACTTATGGTATATATACATATCCAGCCAGCTCGACTGTTTCATGAAGCCGCCACCTCAAAGTAACGGCAATAATCGGAGCGCCATGATATCGCCATTCTGTGCCTCCGAAAAAGTAACCCGTGCCAGCTCATCCCGCTCCTGCAATCCCAGTGATTGAACCAGCCGTTGCATCGCCCCCATATTATGCGTGCTGGCATTATAAACAGCTTCCAGGAGGTCAAAGGTATACATTGGGCCCTGATCGGCGACATAGGGGAGGAAGTACCGAGCGGTTTCAATATACTCGCGTAGGAGCTGCCGACTGTGACTGAGACCGCGATCCTTCCTAAGGACATTGCTGACTGCTGTGAACTGTTCCATGGCATTTTCGATTAGGAGTGATAGGGCTGGATCATCGGAATTATATGCTTCTTCGGTGTATTGAAATAGAATCTGAAATGTGTTGTCCGGATCGGGAGCATTGAAGGGGAAGGTTTGATGCGGGTAGTTCGTGTATCGCTCTATTCGAGTGAACACCCAGTTCAACGCGTCGGAGTGGAGATTCTCGTCCTTGATATTTTGAAATGTCTGCGTGAAGTAATCGAGAGGCCTGACTACCCGGTTCCCGGCCTGTCTGGCGTCGTGGAAAAGCTTTGGTAGATGGGCGTGGAGTGCCTTCTGAGGAACTTCGGCCACATAGCCAGGTGTATCGACGATTAAACGGACGTTGGAGCCAGGTTGCCTCTTCACCAGGCTCATTTGGCCATATCCTCTAGCTGAACGTACACAAGTGTTGCAAGGTGGCATTGTAAGCTGCAAATAATGGTGCTGTAGAAATTATGAAGGTATATCAGGAGGTGACCTCGGTATGAGTTATGGGTGACCTCAATATGGTGTGGTTGAGTGGAAGACTTCCAATACCAGTGGAAATGAGACACGAAATTTGATAGGGATTTCTAGCCATGGGGAAATTTCAGGACTTATATAACAGTTGGGATACACGAAATATTGTAGCTTCCCATATCACATAGGACAAATAAGCAAGAAGCCAAATGACAATTCCTAAGGCAGGCTGATGTGATGGGCATGCATCAAGGGATTTGATCAAGCGTGTGGAACCAACGTCGTCGGTGTGCAGTCACCCGTGAGAGTCGCATGTCTCGAGGCTACAGACCTTACGACAAGCCCTCGGGAAAAGCAGATGCGAAGCATTGGTAATCCGATATACAAAATATCATTCGACAACGAGGGCCGATATAGGATCGGGCGAGGCTCAACAACTCATCTTGAAATATGGGTTCAAACTTAAACCGGGGCTAAAGTGCATCATCCGACCTGGAAGCGCTTGCCCCGATCCTCGTGGTACGACTGCTCGTGTCTGCGAGGTACTGTCTGGACCTTTGAGAGGCGCCGGTTTCTTTTGGTGTCCTCGTCTGCGAATGGGGCCAAACTGGTGTAACTGGTGGGCAGAGTGATCACAACAAGGCAGCAAAGCAAACAATTCCCCACATAACCTGCACATGGCCATCTGATATGGTGGTACGGAAAGTCTTCCGATTGTTTGATAGTTGCATAGAACAAGGCAGACATAGCTCCCAAGAAACGCGGTCCACGAGATAGTTGTTGATTTGCCGTGGAGGTAGGTTAGCTTCAACCACTCTCACCCGAGAAGTATAGAAATATATCTCACGGCCATCATAAACTGTGACGGGATCAACTGGGAGATATACAGAGCCTGTGAGATAGATAGTAGGTTCTATAATCCGATAGAGAATCGAGAACCCCACGAAGCAAGTTGTAATAAGTGTACTGTAGCGAAGGTATGAAGCCATATTTCCAGCGAAAGGCCTTGAACAGCGACTGGGAACAAACCCGCGCTATTCCAACGGCTCGTAAACCGCAATAACGTCATTAGGTTTGGATGGATTTGCACAAAAAGCAATAATTAAAAAGATGACTCGCATACGGTACCTGTCTGTCTAACCAGGTTTTGCAAAAAGCAACTGCTCACACACGTATAACCACGGCGCTTTCCGGCCCTGGGCGCAAACAAACCAACCGGTCGGTTCGCGATAGTCCGAAGCAATCTAGAAAAGATTGGACTTCTCCGTCTAAGGGCTTGAGTTATTGAGACGGAGCTCGGGATCAAGGAAATCTCTGAGGATAAGTGCTTCTTTTGGTAGAAGGGGGAAATTGAGGAGGCTGTCCAATTCCTAGGTGGTACTTGGGGAAAACACTCCAGATTAGGAACGAAAGAACTCTCCAACTGCAAAATAGACGAGGCGGACAATTTACACCAAATCCCGCGCTCGTGAGTGCTCCATACGGAGTCCAGCGACGACATCGACGATTGTTGTGGACGTAACAGACTCCATCTTATACAAATCCCATGTCTGCATCTTCACTTATGTCGCGCGTCGCAAGCACTTCTGCAAGGAAGTATAGAAGAAAAAAAGTAGTCAGGAATATACAAAATTCCGCAGGGGGTTGGCTTTACTAACTTACCTAGGTAAGCTACGATACTCTGTATGGAGGATTTATCATGTCGTAGTTGAAGCGAGATCATTGACGATAGAAAATAGGGGGGGCAGCCGAGAAACTTCACGACCCACTTCTCCGGCTTCAACGAGGCAAGCGGCGCTGCGTGACATGCGACGACGATAGCTTATCACCAGGACCGCGAATAATCACCGCCGGATTCGCAATAGTATGGGGAGAACAGGCGAAACGTGGGGTATCAGCATCAACTCCAGGGTGGCTGCTCAGCTCCCCGATCTCCCGCCTTGGGCCTGGGAGGTGCTTCGAATTTATTTCGGGCAGCGAACAGCGGTGAGAATAATGTTGAATGCAGAATGCATGCTGACTGCGATTGTGTAACAGCAGAAGCGGTCAGCAGAAATAGCGTCGCATACCAGAGATAACATGTACTGTACAGTACGAAGTACCGGTGCGACGAGACCTGGTCGCCCCCCGGAGAACTGGGTGGCTGTCGATAGTCGAGGGGAGAATTATTTCGAATTGTTGAGATCTGAGATGTGGCGATATTGCCCCGCCACAATGAATGATTCATGCACCCGAGCCCGAGGCTATGGAGATGCAAACTACAAGCTACTACGCTCTTCTACTACTCGTGCTACGACGACTCTGTAGTAACTGTACCCTTTGGACTTTGCCGGTTATGCGTGTTCCTGCGCTGCCCTACGGAGCGGCCGTGGGGCTACCTGCTAGTGAAGGGCTGATGCTCGTCGGATACCTGTCAGGTTCTGCCATGTCCTGTTCTGGCCTCTGCGATTCTGATATGGCAATCCCGGGGAATAAATAATAATAATAGCGATTGATTGACAAAGGGATGTCTTGTTTTGAATTGGAGGGGGCTGATGCCCGCTGGCAGGGCTGGGGGCGTTGGGACGGGGACGGGGGAAAGGGGACGAAGGGGGGTGGCGAAGCTGTCATGGCCGAGTGCAACTGTTTGGCTGCTGGCCAACAACAGCACAGCACATGCAAACCAATCCTTCGGCTTATGGTATTTTATTAGCTGAGGGTGTTGGATACCGCAAGGGGATCCGACCCAAGGGGTGGTTGTCCCGGTGAGAGACTGTGTCCATGACTCCCCACCGTAGATGTAGCCCTGGGGGGCTTTGCAGAGAGACGGACATTATACGTAGTGCTTCGTACTATTGGGATAAATAGCTCTAGTTTCATATCACATGGGGATCATGATAACCCCCCCAAAACCGGGGAGAAGAGATATAGGTGGCAAAAGGCAAAAGGCAAAAGTCAAAAGGGAAAAGGCAAAAGGGTTGATTTGATTACCGATTACGAAGTAACTTAATTAGCTACTACTACTATTATTATTATTATAGACTTTGCGCCGGCTTGTCACTTGCGGCTAGGGTTTTTTGCTGGTTGCTGGTTCGTTGCTGTTCGTTGCTGCTGGCGGCTTCCGCTGGTTGCTGGTCCGGACCCCTGCAAAAAAAAAATTGTTCTGCCAGTCCACAGCGCCAGGCGAAACAAAAATTATTTAAAACTCGAAGCCCTCCTGGTGCGCCCCTGATTTTCCTCAGACCTCTCCCTCTCTCGCTCCCATCCTCCCTCTCTCCGCTTTCCTTGAAGGAACCAACTCCACTCCCTCTTTTCTGCTTCTTTTTCATTGCTCTACATCTGCGTTTGCATTTGCAGTATAGAGCCTTAGATTAGAAGTTCACCAACAAGGGCGTTCGCTGTCGCAATCCGAAGTAGCGCTCACCGATCCGTGCGAGGTTAGCGCGGCCTGAAATTTCTTCTTATCGCCCGCCGCAAATCCCACCATCACCATCTCCCCCCCTCCTCGATCTCTCTCGAACATGCCTTCAACTGTCACCGATTCTTCTTCTCCTCAACCATCCGCATCCAAGATGGCCAACGAAAACAAGAACAGCGTCAAGATTCTTGACGAGCTGATGGCCAAGCTCACCATCAGCAAGGCCCAGGAAGACATCAACGCCGCCACCCACAACCTCGCTATCTTCATCAACGGCCCCATCGAAGAGCACGATGCTCCTACAAAGTAAGTAAAAAAGTTCCTTCTCCAAAAATCGGAATACGCTCTCCGGATTGTCTTCTTTTCTTTGAGATCCCCCTTTGAAACTGGGGAGAAACTGTGTGGCTTCACGGGTTTTTTTTCAATTGTTCAAAGTGCTGGTGGCAAAAGTCCCCGGTCGCAATCTCACCTTCAACCACCACCACCATAGGCATGAAACTTCGATGCTAACATTTTTGCCCTCCAGGACCGTCAATGCTCTAAAGAAGCAACTCACCAACAAGAAGGACGCCAACGTCCGGGAACGTGCTCTCAATGCCATCCAGGCAATTGCGGACCATGCCGAGACCTCACCTTCCGTCGAGCCATATCTGGTCGTCCTGCTCCCTTCAGTGCTCGCCGCTGTTGGTGACAAGATCACCGCCGTCAAGGACGCAGCGCAAGTTGCCGCCCTCAGCATCGTCAAGGCTGCCAGCGCCAATGCCGTCAAGGCTCTCCTCCCTCCCATCATCAACTCCATCCTCACCGCCCAAAAATGGCAAGAAAAGATCACCGGTCTCAAGTGTGTCGAGGCCCTGATTGAATCAGCACCCGCACAACTCGCATACCGCGTCCCAGATCTCATCCCCGTCGTCTCCGAGTCGATGTGGGATACCAAGCCAGAGGTCAAGAAGATGGCATACGGCACAATGGGCCAGGTCTGCGGTTTGATCGTCAACAAGGATATCGAGCGATTTATTCCCGAACTCATCAAGTGTATCGCCAAGCCAGAGAATGTCCCAGAGACAATCCATTTACTCGGTGCCACTACCTTCGTTACCGATGTGCACGAGCCAACCCTCGCTATTATGGTTCCCCTTCTTGATCGTGGTCTTGCTGAGCGTGAGACTGCCATCAAGCGAAAGGCTGCCGTTATCGTCGACAACATGTGCAAACTTGTCGAGGACCCCAACATTGTGGCCTCTTTCTTGCCCAAGCTGATGCCCGGTCTTACCAAGAACTACGACAATCTGGCTGATCCTGAGGCTCGTGAGAAGACCCGACAAGGTCTGGATACTCTCATCCGTGTTGGTAACGTGAAGGACGGAAAGATCCCCGAGGCAACTCATCCTGGCTCTATCCCCACCGTTTCCGCCGCCTTAACGGAGGTCCTTGCCTCTACAAAGCACAAGGACGTGGTCACCAAGTTCGAGCCTGTTGTCGAATACATCTCCGCTCTTGCTGGTCAACTCATTGACGAGAAGGATGCCGATTCAATCAGCTGGACTCAAAGCCTCAAGCCTTATATCGCTGCCATCTGCGGTGAGGAGGACGCCCAAAGCATCGTCGATGCTTTCCGAAAGCGCGCATCACCCGGCGCTGAGGAGGAGGATGCTGAGGAGGCTGACGATGAGGAAGGCGAGGATCTTTGCAACTGCACCTTCAACTTGGCGTATGGTGCCAAGATTCTCCTCAACCAAACACATCTACGTCTTAAGCGTGGCCAACGTTATGGTCTCTGCGGTCCTAACGGTTCCGGAAAGTCCACTCTCATGCGCGCTATCAACAACGAGCAAGTTGAGGGTTTCCCCAGAAAGAGCGAGGTCAAGACTGTCTTCGTTGAGCACGATCTTGATTCCGCGGATACTGAACAGACTACAATTGCCTGGACCATGAAGAAGCTTGCCGAGGTCGGTGTCACGACCACCCAGGAGGAGGTCGAGAGGCGATTGGAGGAGTTCGGCTTCACTCCCGACATGACAGCTAACGAGATCACCGCGCTGTCTGGTGGCTGGAAGATGAAGCTGGCTCTTGCCCGTGCGGTCTTCGAGGACCCCGATATTCTCCTCCTCGATGAGCCCACTAACCATTTGGACGTGAAGAACGTTAAGTGGCTCGAGGAGTACCTCCAAAACTCCCCTTGCACATCCATCATCGTCTCCCACGACAGCGGTTTCCTCGACAACGTTTGCCAGCACATCATCCACTACGAGCGCTTTAAGCTCAAGAGATATCGTGGTAACTTGAAGGAGTTCGTCCGCAAGTGCCCATCTGCCAAGTCATACTACGAACTTGGTGCCTCCGAGATGGAGTTCAAGTTCCCTGAGCCAGGTTTCCTCGAGGGTGTCAAGACCAAGGCTAAGGCCATTGTTCGTGTCAGCAAGATGAGCTTCCAATACCCGGGAACTCCCAAGCCTCAGATCTCCGACATCAGCTTCCAGTGCTCGCTTGGCTCCCGTATTGCCGTCATTGGTCCTAACGGAGCTGGAAAGTCTACTCTCATCAACGTCCTGACTGGTGAACTCATCCCAACCTCAGGTGATGTCTACACCCACGAGAACATCCGTATCGCCTATATCAAGCAACATGCTTTCGCTCACATCGATCATCACTTGGAGAAGACTCCTTCAGAGTACATCCAGTGGCGTTTCCAGACTGGTGAGGATCGTGAAACCATGGATCGTGCCAACAAGATCGTCACCGATGAGGATGAGAAGGCCATGGACAAGATCTACAGAATCGAAGGATCCCAACGCCGTGTCATTGGCATCCACTCTCGCCGCAAGTTCAAGAACTCTTATGAGTATGAGTGTTCGTTCGCTCTCGGTGAGAACATCGGTTTGAAGAACGAGAGGTGGATTCCTATGATGACTGCCGATAACGCCTGGATTCCCCGAACTGAGATCTTGGCTTCTCATCAAAAGATGGTTGCTGATGTTGATCAGAAGGAGGCTTTGGCCAGCGGTCAATTCAGACCCTTGGTCCGAAAGGAGATTGAGGCACACTGCGCCCACTTCGGTCTCGATGCCGAGCTGGTTTCTCACTCGCGTATGCTGGGTCTCTCAGGTGGTCAACGTGTCAAGGTCGTCCTCGCTGCGTGCTCGTGGCAACGACCTCATTTGATCGTTCTTGATGAGCCTACCAACTATCTTGATCGTGACTCCCTTGGTGCTCTCTCCAAGGCCCTCAAGTCATTCGAGGGTGGTGTTATCATCATTACCCATTCCGCCGAGTTCACCAAGGACTTGACTGAGGAAGTCTGGGCCGTCGTTGACGGAAAGATGACCCCGTCAGGCCACAACTGGGTGTCCGGACAGGGCTCTGGACCTCGTCTGAAGGGTGACGATGACGAGGAGGAGGAGAAGTTCGATGCCATGGGCAACAAGATTGTGTCGACCAAGAAGGCCAAGAAGCTCACTTCTGCCGAACTAAGAAAGAAGAAGAAGGACCGCATGGCCCGGAGAAAGAGAGGCGAGGAGGTTTTCTCGGATGAGGACGATTAGATTGCTAATAGAAATAAAAAGGGGAAACGGGAAAAGAAATTCGTTTGTTGTTTGTTTGGCCCGGTTTTGCGCATTTGGTCTGGTCTGGAGTTGATATCCGTTTTGTTTTTACACGTTCTGGTGATTCTTTTAGAATACACGATAGATCAGAATAGACTCTGCGGTCATTGGACACAAATAAAGACATTGGCCCTGCATATCTTACCGTTACCTTTACCTGACTTTTTGCCTGTGATATCTTGTGATAGACCCTGAATTTGTTCACCCGGTACGGCCCGCACGGCATTGTTAAGTCACGTGCGTGATGGTTTGAAAATTTTACTTAGTACGAAGTAGAAGGCTTTTAGCACCTTGAGTTGAGGATAACAGAACAACGATAAACTAGATCACACATTTCAACTACGGAGCCATACTATGAGGCATTTAAACACGTAAATATCCAAATCCAGCTGCATCACCTGATCGTTGTTTGCTTTTCTCACGCTCACCCAACAACCGCATTAGCCGCATCAAGCATTAGCGATATTTCCCCGACACCGGGGCAGCTGCGAAGCTAAAAAATCAACAAGCTCCCGATCCTCTCTCTCTTTAGTTTCCGCATAATCCCACTCCCATCCATCCGCGCCATCCATCCCGAAACCCTTCAATCTTCCACCTCCATATCCCTTAAGCTCCCCCAATTCCTTCCATCACCTCACATCATCCATCATGTTCGCCGCACGAAGAGCAGTGTCCGGCGCTTTCCAGACCAGGGCTTTCTCGGCCTCGGCGAGAGACGTAAGATCATTCGGGTTATCTGGATAGCTTCATCGCTGACAGCAGTTCTAAGTTGTCGAAAGTTACCGTCCTCGGCGCTGCGGGAGGCATTGGACAGCCGCTGTCTCTTCTCCTCAAGCTGAACCCTCGGGTTACTGACTTGGCCTGTATGTCCTACGCAAACTCCCCGTGTACTCTTAAACCATTCCAATTGCTAACGTTATGATCCAATCTCTAGTATACGATATCCGCGGAGGCCCAGGTTCGCACAATTCCTTCTCGAGACCCCCCGACTCCATACTGACCTCAACCTCTTCCTAGGTGTCGCTGCCGACATCAGCCACATCAACACCAAGAGCACAGTCACTGGCTATGATCCCACACCATCAGGACTTGCCGCCGCTCTCAAGGGCGCAGAAATTGTCCTGATTCCGGCCGGTGTCCCCCGCAAGCCCGGCATGACCCGCGATGATCTATTCAACACAAACGCGTCCATTGTCCGCGACCTCGCAAAGGCCGCCGCCGAATCCGCACCCAACGCAAACATCCTCGTTATTGCCAACCCAGTGAACAGCACCGTCCCCATCGTTGCTGAGATCTTCAAGGCAAAGGGAGTCTACAACCCCAAGCGCCTCTTCGGTGTCACAACCCTTGACGTTGTCCGTGCCTCGCGCTTCGTCTCTGAGATTAAGAAGAGCGACCCAGCGGATGAGAACATCACCGTTGTCGGAGGTCACTCCGGCGTCACCATCGTTCCTCTGTTCTCTCAATCAAGCCACCCAGATTTGGTTGGCAACGCCGAGCTCCTCAAGCGCGTGCAATTCGGCGGTGACGAGGTCGTCAAGGCAAAGGATGGTGCTGGATCTGCTACCCTGTCCATGGCTATGGCTGGTGCCCGATTCGCCGAGAGTCTGTTGAAGGCTGCTCAAGGCCAGAAGGGTGTTACTGAGCCAACTTTCGTCGATAGCCCATTATACAAGGACCAGGGTGTTGATTTCTTTGCCAGCAAGGTTGAGTTGGGCCCCGATGGTGCGGAGAAGATCTTGGACGTCGGAAAGCTTGATGCCCAGGAGCAGCAGCTCTTGGATGCTTGCTTGGCGGATTTGAAGAAGGTAAATATTCTTAACTCCCCTAAAACTCCCCTTCCAAGCAACCCAAGCTAACCACTGTGCCTTAAAAAATAGAACATCGAGAAGGGCGTCACATTCGTTGCCCAAAACCCAGGCAACTAAATGTCTCCTCCCACACCCTCCTCCCGCCACCTTCTCGCCCTTCTACCATAAACACCCCTGTACTTTACGTCATTTACAATAAAACTCAGTAGAATACAAACACAATATAAAACCACAAACAAACCCCTCTTCTCCTTTCCTCAATTCCGGGGAAAACCAACGGCGTAGAACAAAGTACTAAGCCTACCTGTTACGAGAAATTCCCAACCCTACCTTGATAAGCTGCAAGCTATTTTTTTTTAGTTCACCTTATTTGTAATTGTAGCTGTAGTTGCAACGGACAGCAAAATGTTAGAAATCTTTGGAAATATTCTTGCCATCCATCTATGTCTAAGTCCTAGCATCAGCTTATCCTCGCAAGCCATTCGAGCCAATGGGACAGTAATAGGAATGTGGGTGGCCGTAGTAGCTAGTACGTCCAAATCTAATAATATCTAGTTCCTAGATAGTAGTGGATGCGATACTCATTATCTACTTCCAGCCAGTGAGCGAAGGGTATCATTGTAGCTGACCCTGTAATGAAATAGGACACTCCCAAGATCAAGCTTTGGAAAATTTTACAACACCGCGTGGGAGAAGAGTAAATCACAGCTTTTATAGAGAAAAGGTCAATAATATTCACTCTCGCTATCCGATTCAAAACGCTATATCTCCATTCGCCGGCCTGATGCCACCCCGGCTATAGTATAACACCCGCACCCCCACTCGCTATATCCCCATTCCCAATTCCCATTCCCATCGTGATGCTCGTTAAAATAAGTACACGCGTGAATGATAAACAAGGGTAAGAAAGTGGAGAGTTCAAACCCCATGCTCAGCTATGCGTAAATCTCAAATCGTCCCGTGAAAAATTCATTACAATTACCTGTAAAGAACCCCATCCATGTCGCCCAAACTACTGTGGTGGCAGCATCCAAATCCAGATACCATGCCCAAATGACAGATTCAAAAGACGGCAAGATAATGATAACAGGGCCAAGAACTCTAGAAATACCCTCGCATGGCATCCTCAAAGCCCGGTCCGCCCTTGAGATCGCGGTCAAAGGCATTGGAGACATCAAGGACGCGCTTGATATGCTCCATGCTCAGAGGCTCGCTGACGTTAACAGCGAGAGCCTGTGCTGTTCGAATAGTATTCTTGATCTATTCCTTGGTGTTAGCCTGAAATCTTGGAATATAGAGATGTGATAAATGTGAAAGATAAACATACCTGTCGTCCGTTCAAGTTATGTCGACTCAGACTATTCAGGTCCTCTTCCGTGAAAGGCATAGTGGCAACACCCTCCAGGACGCGAACCCGCTCGATAAACATCTTGAATACACTTCTCTTGGCCTTGGTGCTCAGCTCTCCGTAACGAAGAGCGATGTGGATCCGGGATTGGAATGCATCGTCGAACGTCTCAACACGGTTGGTGGTCAGGAATAGGATACCTTGGAAATATTCGAGGAGACGGAGGAAGATGGATACGAGGGCGTTGCGGTGGATGTCTTGGATGGTGCGCTTTTCTAAAAAGACGTCTGCTTCGTCGAGCAGGAGGACTGCACCCCATGCATGAGCGATATCGAGGATCTAGGAATGTTAGAACAATGCAGCCTTAGAGATTAAGATTAGAGCCTACCTTCTGAAGTTCCGCCTCAAGAGTGCGAGGATCGGTCCCCAGCTCGCCTGCAGAAACCATGTACAAGGGACATTTGAGAAGCTCTGATATACCCTCTGCTGTGAGCGTCTTTCCTGTACCTGGAGGACCATGCAGAACAGCAACCAAGCCCTTGCCTTTACCCTGAATGACATCGTCGATGCTTTCGGCTGGGTGATATTTATGCGACTCGACAAGTGCCTTGACAATAGCTTTGGTGTTGCCTTCAAGTACCAAAGACTCATAAGCACCCTCATTCCACACAATATCCTTCACCCCGGATACAGTGAACTCCAGCCACAACTTCTCGGCGAAGGCAAAACCAAGCACAACAGGCGAAGCAATTAGGTACTCCTCATCTGTGAGTACTGGAACTGCCTTCTTATCCTCTTCAGCCGCGACAGCCTCTCCATCTTTATTCTTAGCCATATTGCTTGGGACCTCTTCGAGTTTCTCGACCGCAACCTCCTGACCGTCGGCATCGATAGGAACACGGACGATACGAGGTTGATTATCGTTATCCAGAACCACCTTCATTTTTGTTCTTGGTTCATCGTCATCATTCCTAGTGCCTGCTTCGAAAAAGTTCTGCTGGTCGTCGTCTGACTCGTCACAACACCCACAACCGTCGTCAGAATCATCATCCGAATCAGAGCCAGAATCATAAAGATCTGGGTCCTGCGGTTTGACCGTACTGACGTTGTAATTAGGATTGATTCGACGATGAATTGCCGGGTCGACCATGATTCTGCCATTGATGTTGACCTTGATGATTTGCTTCTTCTTCTTGTAATATGCCAGGCCCTCATGGGCTCGGTAGTTGACGCCTTGAAGAGAAACAAATTTCTTGCCTCGTTCGATTAGCTCAGCACGAAGCTTCGTCTCGTCCTTATGGTATTTCAGGGGATAGCAACCCAGGCTAGTAATCTTTCTGGCCCCCTTAAATGCGGGAACATCGACATCCATCGTGCCTACCAACCGAATTAGTAACTTTCAAAGGAAAAGATGCAAGAAACATACCCATGCCCCACGTTTTGCCATCATACTCGAGATATTTGCCCTCGATATTGTACCATTCCCCTTTCATGAAGTGGGATTCCTTCTCGGCCAATTCAATTCTAAAGGCCCGAGGTTCATCCACGGATCCGTAGGTTGTGGTGTATGCGAGAGTGTTAGGTTTGTAGAGTGCCCAGAGAAGATCGAAGGTAATCAATCCAGATTCTAGCATAGGATAGAGTGTTTTCTTAGTCGAAGCGTAATCTCTGTCAAGGTACTTCACAAGGACCTTGAGGTGCGCGCGTTTGGTCGCATTGTGCTTTTTCGCCTTCTTCTTGCCCTTTTTTACTGTAACCTTCTTGTTCTTCAAAGCCTTGTACGATGCCCGAAGATCTTCAAGGTAGAGAAATAGCAGATTGGGATCAACAGTAGGTGTTTCTTCAACCAAACTGACACCCTTGACACCATCCATAACCTCATTCAAGGCTTCTTTAATGAGCTTGCTCTTAATGTCAACAACGGTGTTCTTGTATTTGCCCTCCCAGTCAAAGGTTCTCCGAACATTGAACAAGTATTGGTCATACTCAGAGCTCTCTGCGTCCTCGGCCGTGTCTGTGAGTTTGTAGTTGTGGATCGTGCTGTCCCACAGCTGATCAACTCTCTTGAACTCCAGCTTGCTGCCACGCTTCTGTTTGACCTTCTTCTCTTTTTTGTTTTTCTTCCGGCCCTCACCATCAATTCCCGACAGCTTCGCAGCACCCCTCAGTTTCTTTTGTTTATAACGTGCAGCGGCTATCCTCGATTGGTGGTGGCGCCGAAGGGCTCCACCTAGCGCTGTTTGAGCGGCTGCTCCTCCAAGGGACGATTGTAGATTCCAACTAGTTTGTAATTGTTGTATCTGTTGTTGTACGTCAAGAATTTGCTGCTGGAGATTATCGTCCGAATCGACTTCCGGTTCCTCATCGACTTCCGATTGGGTTTCGGAATCGACATCTGACTCTGGTTCTGTATCTGAGTCGGAGTCTGAGGAGACCTGAGGCATTTGTCAGCTTAGACCATCTTTGACCATCAGGATTCCATCACCAAACGTACCTCTTTCTTAACCTTCTTCTTCAACTTAGTCTTCCGCTTATCCTTTGCTTTTTGCTTGGCCTTCTTCTTCGCTTTTCGCTTCCGCTTCTCCTTTTCCGTCTCGGTTTCACTCTCGCTCTCAGAATCTTCTTCCGAGTCGCTCAAACTTTCATCACTCGCGGTATCCGAATCACTTGACGAATTTGAATCCTCGCTCTCGCTTGTAACAACCTCCTTGGATTTCTTTGCCTTGGCCTTCTTACCCTTTTTGCAATGCTTCATCTTCTTGATCTTCGCCTTCTTGACCTCAGCTGGTGAATTTCGGGCCTTGTTATCCACTGGTGTGCCTGAGCTACCCTCCGCAACGGCGGTTCCTCCCTCCCTCTCTGTAACCAGATCGCTCTGATTGGTGCTGGGGGTATCCATAGTGACGATAGAGAATTGTTTGTCTGTGACCGAGGGAAATCCGAAAATCCGGAGGAGTTGCAGAGACCCTGTTTGTATATTGGGCTCAGTGAATTCCCACACCGCTGCAAAAGACGGGCTGCCGCGCTGGGTGATGGCTTGATCGTCGAGGGTCGGCCTATCGTATCACTTGCTATTGTAAATCAGCATGAACTGCAGGAATATGCACCAGGATATCCCAAAACGGAGGGGATGCCAGCTGTCAAGAAAGTATGGCAGCCCGACAAGGTAGGCAATGGAGCAAGGAAGAGACGGTCAGCAGGCACTCACGTTATGGATTTGGGATAATGGCGGTGGACGGGAGGGGTTGAAGGGGGGTTTGTGCGATGGAGGAAGAGAATGGTTCGGGAGGCAGATGACAGGAGCTTTTAAAAGAAAGGACTGGCAGCGTTCAGATTCAGTGTGACAAGACCATTAGGCAGACTATCATGGGAGCAAAGGCAAAGGCAAGGAAAGGATCGTGGGTGGGTAATTCGGCGGTGACTCGTAAGCTAAGCTACGGAGGTGGCGACGGAAGCTACTCTTCCTTTGCACTCGCTGGCCCTATTTCCCCAACCTCGAGTGCCAGGACAGCTGCTGCTACTGCGACTGCGACTGCGACTGCAACCTGCGAGCTGCGAGCTGCAAAGCAGTGATGTGCTGTTGGAATTCGCTTTGCGTGGGGCGGTGTCGCCTGGGCAGGGCCTGCAGCGGCCAGCGAGGCTGACGATGCAGGGAGAGGCAGAGCTGGGATCCGGTCAGGCCGTGAACGGCGAGTTGGAATGGGCGTAGTAGTCGGGGGGTCGGGGAGAAGGTCGCTGTGGCTGTGGCAGTGGCGACAAAGGATAGAGAAATTGTTGGGATCCTGCGACTCTCCTTGGTATTGGGAATTAAAAGTGATATTGGAGAGTTTGGTCGGCGAATGTGAACGTGAATGTCAAAGGGCGTCTGGAACTCTGAGGTCATCCCGACAAGGCTCCAAGCTCCCCCAAGCTGCAACCAGGGTGAGGATTAGTAAGCGTGGCCTGCCCACCCCTGTTTCTGCCCACCCCTGTTTCTGCCTTGCTGACCGCTTGAACGTCAACTTGGCTCCATTCCTACCTAACAGGAACAGGAACAGGAACATCAACATCAACATCAACATCAACATCAACATCAACATCCTTCTCCTTCTCTTGTGATCAACGACGCCAACCTTCACAGGCATAACCGCCTGTGAACGTTGCTTGACAGCCATCCCACTCTTCATGAAACAAGTATTTCTGCACGTACAGAGTCCAGATCAACATGTCAGTATTTTGCACGATTCTGCCGGCTGTGTCACAACACCGTGCAACCCCCTCCTCAATGCTGCCTAATGCTATTATCTCCTGCCGTGGCAATACCAGCTATTCTGCCTTGTCCGGTGAGCCCAACGTGGATTCAATAGCCAGCCACTCTGCGGCAAAGTTAGAGGCTTCTGAGTCACCTCTAATTGAAAAGGTTGTCGGACCGAGTTTGATTACGTACAACCTACTCATGCGCTCTTTATAAGTCATTGTCGATATTGTCCATTTCACTGTGCTAGCTTATTTCAACGTATTGTACGTTTATAATACCAAGCATCGCCTCCGTCTAATCTTTTTTATCTCTAGAAAATATTGAAATATAATTTGGTCACTTTACTTTTCCCTTTGGTTGCAACTCCACACTCGAGTGGTTTAATAGAACTTAATTACTCGTACATCCACGTATGATCTTAACTCTACGGTTGCAATTGCAAGATTGTAGGAAATTGACATAGGTCATAGTCATATCCTTTCACCCTCCCCCAACCAAACTCACCCCGCCGTCAAATTAAGAACGGTGATGGCGCTCTCTGTCTCTCAAGTGCTAGGCTAGCTAATACTTGGAGCGAACATATTCATTCGGTCTACCATTGTTGGCCTTGGAAGCGCTTCTAGATTCGTCGTGTTAAACGCCGGCTCCCGACTACCGGAGATCCTTTGGGTTGAAACTCTCATCTCTTATATAAGGTACCTATCGAGGGCTCGAAGGCTCGATGCCTGATTTGAGTTTCCAGACATGCTGGTGTGGATTGCGGTTTGCTTAGGAGGCTGCATTTCCTTCATCACATCTTTATCTCAGCGCCTTTAGACCCTACCAACCTAGTATATCCACATCACATACTTGAGTTTCACTGCTTAAATGATACAGAGCAGTACATCGTGAAGTAAATCCGGGACGGACTGCAAGCCATTTCCCAGTCAAATCAACTGTCTTATTTGCCGACACCAGCTACTACTACATTAGTCATGACCTTATTGCGCCCTAGCAGCTATCTTTAAAATCATTGTATCTGAGTTTAGGAGCTGATTGGTTTCTCGGTATTGTTAATAGCTCCAAGATTCTGAGTGTGAGTCACGTGACCCCCCCCCCCCCCTTTTTTACCAGCGCTCTCCACCTACGGAAAGGATATATTAGAAACTGCTAGCTAGGCAACCTACGTATTACTTTGCGGACCAAGAACATAGCCACCTTTCTAGTTTCAATTTCAGTATGTTCTGCTACTTGTTTACACTGGTAGTGTGCATTGTCCGTAACTTTTAAGTTTCTCTACACAGTAGACTTTTTAAAATTCGCCTCTAGTATAGACACATAAATTTAATCCCTAGGGTTACTCAGGGAATTTCACTGTGACTCGTTCGAAGCCTTAGTCTCTATGATGTAGATGAAAGTCATGGGTTGGTAGGTCATTCCATTTTAGGGTTGTCCGGTGACGACTTACCAATTAATACTTTCAGGGTACATACATTAGTACACGGAGGCAACCTTAATCAGACGTTGTGCGATTTGCGTGACTTGTGTCTCTCGAGTAAAATCTTCCATTCCCGATTGAGCGGCTTTAAGGATGCCGATTTAGATACCTGCTGACACTCTAGCCGGATCTTTTAACATCCGTTTGGTTTTTCCTCGTTGTCACCATCGCGAAGGTGACTGCCTCTAGTTCATGGAGGTATCGGCTTTCGATGGAATTCCTTTGGAGATGTCATCGTCGTCTTTATAGAATAATTACGAGGTACAAGCTCGGTAGAGCGGTGCATGATATCGAGTTACGAGCTGAGCGTGTTAGTTACGCCCGATGATATCCTTGCTCATGTAGGTCCTACAAGGGTGTTCCTGCTATGCGCTCCAACCAGCGGCCTGTAGTTAACCCTTCTCCTAAGACCTATTAGCAGAGGGTCAATTTACTTGTCCTTTGCCTATAGCTCTCCGGCACGAGTCTCCAATCCCTATCTTGGCAAAGCTTCCGCCTTCAGCATTCAGCATCCTTTCATTCCCCTCTAAGGCGTTCTCCAGGGGCTTCTCTAATTTCAACAGTTCTTCGTGGGCTTACTTCACTCCCGAATTTCACTATTCCTTGGATCTGGATCCTTTTGCAAATGCCCTTGGCTATATAGTCGGTTACTATCCCAGAAGGCATATCCAAATCACCTCGAGCCTTTTCCAATCGGAAATTTAGAGTCAGACAGAACGTATGGTTTACAGTGCTTGCTGCCAGCGGAGTAATCCATAGAGTGACCTTTTACCACAACATTTCCTCAAATTACTGGCTCGTGACTGTCATCCCAACCCAACTCATATTAGCAACAAATTTACGGCTACAAACTCCTAAACTTGAAATATTCCATGGCACCACAATGACGAGAAGTTCTTAAAGATTTGAGAAGTGATGTGAGGAAGTCCGAACGGTAGCCATAGGCATTGCACATTAACCACTAGAAAGGCACAAGACAGGAAACCAGAAAGGAAGAGCGCTATTGAGAATTAAGGTTAATTCTAGAGTATGACACCCACCCTTATTTTCGTTTTTGTTTGCGGGGCATCCGAGAAGCCTTCCATGTAGTGGTCTGCCCAACATCTTAGATAGTAACCGGCGAATACTTTTCTTTAACATCCCCCAATCAAGGCACTCCAAAATTCGAGCATCGTGGCATATATATGTCTACTCAGAGAGTTAGCTTAATCTGACTTCTCTTTTACCGGGAAGGCAGCTTACAATCACCCATTATGCTCTGCCAAATATCATCTCCGCTAACGTAGCAGAAGTCGGTCGTCAAGCCGAAATTCCCGGTACCTGAGCCATTATAGTATGGCGAAGTGCACTGTATAATGATATGCCTGTCCCAAGGATAGGCACGAACGACAGGGCTCTCAAGTGAGGGTAACTCATGGCATTTCGCCCAGTCCTCTCCGACGGTCACATTAATAAGATACCGCGGTTGAAGTTTCACAGGTTCGGGAACGGGAGGGAGCGAGCGGCCTTTAAAGGTACTTGTCCGGTTAACTTCGCGGCGCGCAAGCGGTCCACAATTTGGAACATCATCCAGGTCCACATGGTGGGTGAGCATGGCTTGTCCTGTAAAGCAATCATCGGTCGTCTTGACATATACACTGTGCCGTATCAATCAGCCATTCACTCTGCCCTTTTATGTGGTAGAACTTACGTATCACCCAATATGCCGACGGTCTCTGAGGAATTTGTCCAGCATGTGGCGAGAATATCAGTACCTGCCGGATAGTACTTGGTGACCGCCTGGGGGTTTTGAACATTTGGATTGAGATCACATTCGGCATGGTATTTTATTCTCATAGGCTCTCTTGTGATGTCCTTTTCCTCGGAGTCCTCGCCGCAGTAGTTTAATTCCTCTTCCGCTGTAGTCGAGCTAGTCAGCATCATAGAAAAGTCTAACAATGGAGGAGAGATAGCTTACCAGGCCCGCTATATTCCAGGTCATACTGGGGAACGTAACAGTCTTTGTCGGTCCAAAGCCAGACCCTACCATTCTCACTAAATCAGCAAGCTTCTCCCTCAATGATTATTTTCAGGTTGGTCAACCCCATACCTATCTCCATCGTCGCTCCCAAATTTCTGTCCATGAGTCCAGCAAAACACTGTCATGTTATCGCCAGACATATAGGCATGCTTACTAGTACACAGATTGTACGGGCAAACTTTGCACTCCGTTTGCATTGCGAACTCCTCATTGGTAGTTATGTTTGGTTGCTTCGCAGCTACAACGAGCCGTAGCATTAGGAATACTAGGAGAAGTATGCTCTGTCGGCCAAGAGACCCCCCAGAATGGAATAACATCATTTCCAACGACTAGAACGTCACACTGAAACACCAATTGGCGGGGGTTATAAGGGATATAGATCTTGGAATACTGACAGTGCGCAGTTCTATTATCAATGAAGGGCAGATGGGGATGAGAACGTGGTTATAGCGTGTTCTGCCGGATATCCTGCCTGTGCTATTAACGTCTAGTAGCTGAGTTCTATGGAATAGGTGGACCTTCTGCCTCCCATAATGTTTGCTGAAGTGTCTGCGGGTGATATTGGAGCATCGTAAGCAACATGCTATGCTCGGATGGTTTCTCCATCCCGTATCTGTCGGGCCTGATCTAGCACGGTACTATGTACAATAACTGCTGCCGTACAGCCCCGGAGCATCGTATAACAACATCTATTTTGCTCAAGTTTGCTCCCCAGGTTCAGCCCGCTTCGGGTGATCATCTCTGATCTACAGCGGCTGCTACTGTAAAGTAGCTTCGACCCCAGAATCCCGGGCTCTTGGCGATCAGGGACTCCCCGCATATGGAAATCGATGCGTCGATAACAATTAATACGGGTTGCAGCTATGAGAATAAGAGACGTCCAGACGTAAGGCGATGGTATTTTCATATATTATAATATATAAAGAGGGTACTGGTGTTCAGGCTAAAGCATGGGGTGCTATGGATAAAGAAGCGGACGATATACAGCCAGAATTGAGTGTTCGAAGCGGAGGTTTTGCTTGCCCTGCGTTACACAAACGAGGGCGATCTTGCTTCTCTCGTTGATGAAGGAATAGGAAAGTGTGGTTGGCAAGGTTTGGGGTAAGTTCTGTTTTCTTTTGTTCCGATCGGAGTATAATACTGCTGTCCACCCCCTATCAACTTATCCAACCGTGCCAAGACTCAACGTCATATATATCAAACATGGAAATCTCTCATGATCCATCCATCGTCATTGCAACTCCACGACAAGCTGTCGGAGTGCGGTGCATCAAGCTAGTCTATGCTGAGAATGCCATAGGTGTTGTAGAGCTGGCAAGAGCAGCCCAAGTATCATATTTGTCCGTCTTTGTAGATGCGATACTGACACCGTAGTTGCCTTGGGTTTGATGCTTGCCAAACGCCGTGGTGGCGCTGGCTGGTGTTTTCGGTGCTGTGGTGGAGAGGGCCCAACCTAGCATGGCTGTCTCGGCAGTTGGAGAGAAGGTGCTGCTATCTCCAGTTATGCAGTTCTTGCACAGGAAAGTGTAAACAAAGTGGGTTGAGTTGACGTATGTTCCACTCGCGATGGGAACCGCAGAGAAGCTGCCCGTGGCAACGGCCGGGCTGGCGTAGGAACTACAGAGTGCGGGTTAGCGTTTTTATGTCTGGTGGCATAAAATGAAGTTAGGTCAAAGTGAGCACCCACGTAGCTTTGCGGAATGAGGATAAGATGTTTTGTCCATTTGGCCAGGCTACGAGGAGTAGCGAGCCTCCCGTCATCGGGCCAGCAAGTGATACACCGGCCCATCCGTTTCCTTTTCCAACCAGCATACCAATAAAGTCTTTTCCGGGCGTTGAAGGGAGAGCTATTCCAAAGATATACGATGCGCTTTGATACCCCGACACCGTGATTCCGGACCTGGAATCGGTGTACGTCGTAGTGGACTGAGCGCTTGCACCGAGCGCTAGAGCGCAAGTGAGAATGGTTGATAATTGCATGATGGAGTGATTGACTGATTGGGTTAAGATAAGTTATTGAGATGGCAATTCCAATTTCCAATTCACAAGGAGGAATAAATCAAATATGGAAATGTTCCAGACTTCAAGTCCTATTTCACCCCACGGCAGCCCCCTTATATCTATCTGGCCAAGACGAAGATGACATCGCTGGAAGATTCGAAGTACCAGATGGCGATTGAACTACAATCTATCCATGGCTATTTGCTAATTAATGTGACATTGCCAACGGGTTTTCTAACTGCATGTATTTAAACCACCTTGGGTCTTGCCATTGCAGAATAAATGTGAAGAGATTGTAAACATCGCAACGAGGATTGGACCGGGGAAGTAATCGTAGATATATTATCCGTTTTATGATTAGGGTTAAACTGTTATTATTGCCCCGCATTTCTAATGAGGTTCGTCGGGTTTCGACCAGATGATGATGATAACCCAGACAAATTGAATTAGCCTACCTCGGTACTCCGAAGTCTGCCAATAAAAAGCTTCGCATTTATAAGGGTTCCCTATATGTAGCACTCAGCATCGCCGCTTCCTCGAGCGCTAATTTGTAGCTACTCTTGGCTCACCCTCCTGTTAGGCTCAAGACGTTTCAAAAAGTCGGATGGGTTGTCACCAGTGGCTGGGACATCCACCGGCCTTGAGCGTGTAACCGTAATATCATATATTCTCTCAATAGTCATGCGAGTCGTCCAGATAGTGGATGGAGGCCTCGTTAATCTTCGAGATCGGCACTGACAGTAGCCCTCAATGACCAAATACCGGGACCTGCCCATTATATATCCTGGTTCACACTTAGCAATCAGATCTTGTGCAGGGTATTGTTAGATAGCCGACATGTGGAATCTATAATCCCTCTGCGCTGTAATCAGTTTACTTCGGTATCCCAGTAGCCAACTGTAGCGAGCTAAGAAAGTCTGCCGTACTGCGTCCCTGAGCCATGGATGCTGCAGGGGCCCTGCTACAGTGGCATTTTCCCTACATCAGTCCGACGAAGAGGTTCCGCAATACTAGCTTTATATTGCTATAGCCCATCCTATTCGACTGCGAATGGATGGGGCAAGGTAAAGTCAGATTCTCTAACTGGCTGCCTCCGTGGGTAGTTCAGTTCTTGTGTAATACAAATAAACCATGAAGCATGCTCCAGAATTGTTTTACCAATGACTTTCGAACGGCAAGTTCTGATATAGTTAGATTATACCCCTCTCAAAATGTCAGGGTACCTAAAGGAAATCCCTTTTTCAGGCAAGGCTATCGGATTTTGGAGAGCGGAGAAATCGGGAATTATGAGGGTAATAAGATAGGAGAAACAAGTTGTGGTTTGCTGAAATTTAGGATTTTGGAAGATAACAGTAATGCAGAAAGGGTAACAGGAATATAGTAGATGAGGGGTAATAATATTTCGACGTAGTAACCGGCACATGATGTTGGGGTCCTGCGAACATGAGTTTAATTAATTATACCAGGGGGGAATGGAATTTGATAATTTAATTGCTTGTTTTCTCGAGTTTCATTTGTCATTCGGAGACCAATCAGATATATGGATGAGAGAGTATAGCAACTTTGCCATTCAACCGAATTTCTTATATCCATACCACTTATGGCGCGTTAGCTTCAGGATGGGATGCTTTAAGTCTACATCGCCTTCAATCTGGCGTAACTTTACCACAAAGAGAAGAAGTTGGACTTTTATATGTAGTAAAAACGCACCTAGTCTAAGCCCTTTGTTTTAGGGAAGTAGATTGCGGGTTTGAAAATTCATGTTATATACTTGCTGCCAAAGATATTCCAAGAACGATGGTTCGGTAATCAATATGCGCCATTTCGTACCAGCCAGCCCGAGGGAGCTATTGCCGAATCTGAGCTCTTCCGACGGTGGCGATGGCTATGGGTTGCTGCGCTTCTCAACGTCCCCTCTCGTGCTCCCATCATCACAGGAGTCCATCACGACTTAAAAAGGAGGCTAAACCGCGCCGAAGGGCTAGAACATGGTCCCTTCCGAGTACCCTAGATGCCCAAGCAATGTTTAGGTTGATAGGAATGGACTTTGGTGTGACCACTTGCCGTGAAGGCTTTACCAGTAGTCCGAATAAAGTGAGCGATTAATAAGTTCAATATACTCCGTAAGCTATTTCGGTGCATTAAAATGGGATATAAATCCAAGCACAAAAGTGCCGATGTACACTAGCACACTAGTACGAAGGCCTATAGTCTACCAATGGCATTTATGCAAGGTCTCGGTTTTACAGAAAATAGGCACACTGATAAATAATGAGCGTCAAAAATCAGGTCCGACAAGTCGTAACAATTACTTCTCACATATTGGAGAGCTGGACTGCCAGCAAACATGATGTAAGACAAATAAAACAATATTGGATAGCAGAATCAATTTCGTCCAAACTTTCATTCCAAAAATAACCCAATAACGTGAAAACCGATGCGGACAACTTTAATTTGACTCTGGAATTTTGCCTGATATGCAAAAATTTATGCCCGCAACGCCAATGCGACATACGTCGGTAGTTCCCAGACATCATCAAGTACCGAGAGGATAATAGCACAGGAGATGGTGAAAGGACATCACTGGGCACAAGTTATAATGGGTTTGGGATCAAGAGGATGCCGTGCACCGCCAGTGTGGGAATCCGATGGTGTCCAGCCAAGGGCCGCCATAAGATCTAGAGAGAAAAAATGAATGTTCTCTCCTGTTGGCGCCATGGCCACAGGAGTACAATAAAGCCGACCATTCCTGGACCGAAATGATGGAGAGAGTCGCGCACCAGGGACCGAGCAGGCCGAAGATTGAGATTCGTAGTCGCCACGACCATGCGGAAGTTGCAGAATGTTAAAACTGTAGACCGAGTGACGGTGCAGTGCACGGCGTGTGTTCGGCGACCGAGGAAGAATTCGAAAAAAAAGGTCTGCTCGCAGAACCTCAACTTGCCATTTCTCAAATCCTTTCCGGGCATTACCCACCCACACTTCCACACGATATCCAAAATGGCAGGGTAAGTCAGTTGAGGTGGTGTTGGCCGGGACGGTCGGACTGATTTGAAGCAGAAAACCCCTCCATCCAGCGACTACGCACTTCCCAATCGCGTCGATAACTCTTGCGGGCCTTCTGGATATTCTTCATGCCGCGGCGACAAGCCCCAGCACCGAGCCATTCGTGGCGGCCGCCTTCAAGTCTCTGGACATTCAGTTGTCGCTCGCTCTCCTGCCGGTCCTGTCGTACTATGCGATTATCATCGCGCTCATCACCGCGATTCCGGCCGTCTTAAGCGGTGCTTGGGAGTTGCTCCGTCTTATCGCTCGCGACGGATACGGTACACGGAAGGCTCGGACGGCTCTCGCACATGGGGCGCTCAGCAATATTGCCACGGGCATCACGGCGTATAATTGGTGGTCGAGGAGAGCAGTTGAAGGCTTTGCGCCTAGCACGCTCAACGTGGCACTAAGCGCTGCGTTGGCCATGCCGGTGATGGTTTTCGCAGCAAGTCTGGGTGGTGATCTTGTGTATTCTCAAGGAATGGGGGTTGGCAGGTCGAAGGATACGGGGAAGAAGACGCAGTGAGACCCCGTCGGGTACAGTAGCTGTGGTGGCTTTAGGACAGGCGGCGGCACATCAGAACCATACATAGCATAGAGTTGTATAATAGCCATGGCAGTCTAATGCCATAAATGTAATCGAAGATAAGATTGTGGGCTAATCCAAGATTCGAAACCGGCGCAAATACTGTACTTCGTAGGCTGGTGGCTTAACTTAAGCTTAAGTGCCGTACTTCGTATTCGAGTAGTATTTGGAGAGTTGTTGCCCGCGACATGGAACCATTCACAGCGCCGGTCCTCGAGTACTAAGACAAGCTCGGACAAGCCTTTGCGGACGTGGGACATCCCTGACGTACAAAGCGGCGATGTTTGGTGATGGCGATGGCGGTGGACGTGGACGTGGACGTGCAAGGAGGGGCGGTCATGCCCTTCTAAAATAATATTCAACCTCCACCGGCGCGCCGAACCCTCTCTGCTACACATACACATACACATAAACAACCTCTGTCCTACTAAACATCCAACCCTGACTACCCACAAAATCGTTCAAGATGATGAACTGGGCGAAACAGCAGTATGTCTCTTGCTCTGCCTCCATTGCCCACTGCCTCTCCAAACCAAAACCCTCTAATCATGATGCGGTGCGATAAAGGCTGGCCAATGTCGCCGGCACCCAGGAACCGATTTACGGGCCCTCTGCTATCCACTCTGTAGCAAAGCAGGCGGAAACAACTCCTTACACAGAGCTCACGCGCGCGGACATGCAATGGCAGGCCATGACGTCGACCTGCGTGGAGACGCAGAGTTTCTACCTGACGGCAGATAGCGGACATATCGCCCTGGTTCAGGTTATCTACAGCAATGTTGTGTAAGGCCCCTCGGTGGACTCGTGCATTGCATCAACGTATGCTGACTTGATGTAAAGCGGCATACGGACAACCTGCCAATTCAATACGAAGATTTTTTACCCCCGGAGCGAGAACAAGCCAAACCTCTGGTCCTCCGATCCGCTATCCAATGTCGACTTTAGCGAAGACAAGACAAACTTCTATGCGGAGAACTGTGCTGTTGAGCTTTCAGAAGATGGTAAGACTTACACGATTAAATCCATGACCAATCCCAAATCCATCGTCAACATTACCGTCACCCGGGTCGCTCCAGGCTTCCAAGTCGGCAAGGATGGGAAAACACTCTATGGTACGGATCCCGAGGCTCCATGGGGCACTATGAGACATGCCTTTTGGCCACGGAACACGGTCGAGGGATCCATTCTCACCGACGATGGGGCTATTGACTTCAAGGGCAAGGGATTGCTATCCCATGCACTTCAAGGCATGAAGCCACATCACGCCGGAGCAAAATGGGACTTTGTTAATTTCCAAGGCCCGACTTACTCGGCTATCATGATGAAATTTACCACGCCTCCATCTTACGGATCGACGGTCGTCAATGTTGGTGGGCTCGTAAAGGATGGCGAGATTATTATGGCTGGGGCCTCGAATATCGTGACACACACTAAGGTGAATGGCGATCCTGAAAACGATTGGCCAGAGCCAGAAGCAGTGAAGTTTGAGTGGAATGGCAAGACGAAGGATGGAAAGACTGTGGAGGCCGTGCTTGAAGGCCCATTGGGTGAGAGGCTTGATAGGGTCGATGTTATGGCAGAGGTACCAGGTTTCGTGAAGACGATTGTGGCTTCAGCCGCAGGAACAAAGCCATACATCTATCAGGTTCGCACAAATAATCGCCTTAAAAGATGGTCTAATGCTAATATGCAATGTAGTACTCCCCACAAACCCCGATTTCGCTCAAGATCAAGGTTGGCGATGAAGAATCGTCTGAGGAGGGCGTAGTCTATTCAGAGGCAACGTTCATCTGTGAATGATTGGGGCATTGACTTTGAACTTGGCTTGTTTAATTGCATCGTTTAATTAATAACTGCCCTGGCGTTGAGTAGAAGAGTCGACACACTCGTTGGGTACGATATGGCAAGCTGGATTGCATGGCTTCCATTACATAACAATAATAATCGTCTCAGTTTATGAGACTTAAATAAATATAGATACTCTGCTCAGTTCTGCCTTGTATTAAAAGTCAATAATCCTGCTGTTCGCTTTTCCCTCTCTTTCCGCCTTCAACTTCGACAGTGGCTCGAGGTAAACGCGTGATAATCGTTCTCGGGTACGGTCACGTGTATTCGCGTTAATGCCCGGAGGCTGGCCAACTGCTTGCGGCTAAAGATAACGACGATCGAGGCTTCGATAACGAAGGTCGATCTCGAGCGCGCAGCATCCCGAGTCAACTCTCAACTCTCAACTCTCAACACCACATCTGTCTGACCGCACTCACCTTCCCTTCGCAACACATGACAGCGTCCCTCCTATCTACCCTTTGTACCATCTGTTCTTCATCTGTCTCGTCGCAACACCCGACTTGCTGCTAGTCAACCGATCTATCCAAGCACGCCTACTCGTACCCTTCTCACTCGTACCGACTGCAAGTCGCTATGGCGCCTTCCCATTCGACCCCGTCTTCTCGCGGCATTGCAACCCCAAAGTTCCACCGACCAAGTGTTGGTGGCAAGACTGTATCGAGCGGCAAGGGCGTCGCGAGAGCCTTGGATGGCAGGGGATTCGGCGGGAGAGGGCTGGGGAAGACTACCCATCGACGACATAAGTACGTTCTGATCTTCTCTATTATTCACCTATGACCATTTGAACTAATCTGTCTTCGCACCGTACAGTAAAATCCTTAAGGATAACATTATGTGCATAAGTATGTCCCCCATCCTTATCTATGATTTTAACCCTAAGGCTAATATGTATGTCACTTTTAGCCAAGGCTGATATACGGTATGTTGAATCATCAGAAGCGACCAATTTCCCAAAACTGACAACATGACCTAGACGCATGGCACGCCGTGGAGGAATCAAGCGCATCTCTGGAGCCATCTACGAAGATGTTCGCCAAGTACTGAAAAACTATCTCGAGATTGTATGGTCCCGCCCTAGAATGCGCTTTCCAGAGCTAATAATTTGCTGCTTAGATGCTAAGGGACTGCGTGGCAATTTGTGAACACTCCAAGAGAAAAACCGTAACTGTGACCGATGTCAGTACCTCCCGCCTTCTCATCTTCTGTCTTCTTCGAAGCCTTGAAACTGATATGAGTACAGGTCATTTTTGCGCTCAGGCGACGGGGTCGTCCCATTTATGGCTTCGACCAAGACACATTTAATGCTACTAAGAAGCCATCCAGGCCATAGAAAGTGAATCGCTCCATTCGAGTTAGCGCGACTGTCATATCTTTTGACTTCGACGAATCAAAGCGATCGATACCTCATAAATGAACGACTACTACGGTCTGTTAGATACAGTACAGATCTACGACTAAGATCACCGATACCACTGGGAGGCTATGGAAAATAAATTCGGGGTATAATTATGATATTGCGCATGCAGCCTGGCGGATTTGTTATGCACGCAATATGGGATGTGTACACAACTGAGGGGTTTATGTCTTAATGAGAACCACGGATTTGTATTTGGCGCAGAGGAGCGCGGTTTGTTCTTGAGATATGGGCCTTCATATTTTCACGGGTCTGCAGGCCATGAGCAGTCGCTGCGAGATCTGTGGAATCAGATTCAGAAGGCCTACCCTGCCCCGGAGTAACCAGTCTTGAATGTGTGGCACATTCAATCGTAGACTGAATAATAAACACCTTCCTTCATCCGCTTATTGAACCAACTGTGATCATTAGACTCATTCCTCCTTTCCACTCTCCTATCCCTATCCCTTGATCATCTATAAATCATAAAACATCTTATCGAAACACGGGGATTTGAGCTTCCTTAATATCTACTATCTAAAGGGTTAAAAGGCTCTCTAGGCTCGATGGAACGAAACACCTAAGGCTGTTGACGAAATACTTGAATTATCTAGCGTCCTCCGACCTTCTTACTTATTCATCACGAATCAGATTTTAAAAACATGGATAGGGAACCACCATTAAATTAGGCGTAACCCAAAGAATCGCTATTACTACAAGAATTCAACAAAAGAAACATATGCAATCTGTGCGTCTAATCAAAGCAAGACTGGGTATAATAACTCTCCACAAATACCATCCTAATGCCATGCTAAAGGACTCAAAAGCAAGTCCATGCGCCCTGCTCGGAAACCCCAAGGAACACTGCTATAAATACTAAACACAAGAAATGAAGTGAACGACACATTATTCTCGTACAAATCTCACTGAGCTTCCGCCATAATCTGCTCTCCCTCATCCAACAATTCCGTAATCTTCCCCAAATTCTGAATCATGCTAATACCCTGGCCAACCAAGAGTAATTTCTCTGCATTGGCAGGGAGGCCGAGATATGTTGGTGGTTCTCTCTCTGGCAGCCTCTGGATCCACTGGCTGAATTCGTTCAGCGAAGTTCCGCCCGGGACGACCAAAGCATCTTCGTCATCTCCCAATACACCCTCTACGAGCTTGTGTCCGATATCGTAGGCTGAAGGCGTGAGGAAGGAGTGAACAAGTTGCGTTAGGCGCGCAAAGTCGCCCTCATCATCAATCTTCCCTCCGTAAGTCTCGACAACGAGGGTGCGGATCATATCCCAAGGAAGATTTTGTGGAGCCACATTAGTTCGCCCATTGGCAACCGTTTCGACCCAGGTATCAATGATAAAGGCCGAACATTCGTACTATAATCTGTTAGCAAGTAATTTAGTGTTTGGGCATGCAGGTCACTTACGTCGCTGTCATTGAATTCCCAGAAACCTTTCCATCCTAGGTTAGGAGCATATCGAAGCCTCTCCTGGACCACGGCATGCAAGAAAGACAAAAGCAGGTAGAGCCTTGTTCTCTCTACAGGGGTCTTTATCGCTCGAGTTGACAAAGATGCCATAGAATCTTTCATATTTGCTCTGACACCAGCCGGTTGCTCGTACATTAGCACACGCGAAGCACGCAGCAAATTGACAGGAATCTTCGGGCTCGATTCCATGGAGAGGAAGAGCCTGAAGTCGGCATGGGGCTTGAGAGAATCCATCCGTTTTTCAAGACTCTGTAGCCAAGTCGGGGCCAAATGGACGTTCTTAACAAGCACCCAGGATCCGTTGGCGGCAGCATTGCTGATGGCTTTGTCGGCGCTTGCGAGACCTTCATTGGAACCCATGGCAATATTAGTGCACGTAGCACGGGACCGTTCAACTAAGCTGTCAACTTTGTAACTGGCGTCGAAACCAGGACTTGAGCAGAGCGCAATGGGGCTACTGGCGGAGACCTGGTCCACCGTTTCCTTCAAATCCTCGGTTGTATCTAGAAGCCCTGCGCCGAAGACCGCGGTAACGAAGCGCTCAGCAGCTGGCACAAATCGATCGAGGCGGAAAAGCTTCACTAGGAGCAGGGAGATGAGCTCTTGGTCGCACTTCCCAGTGTCCGCATCCCAGACTTGAGGCACGTAGTTCTCTCCAATTTCCTCAGATAGGAAACGATCCCAGACGGAATCAGTGACGGCCTCTAGTTTGCCCTTGAGCACTGGAAGTCTTGATGCTCTAGCCAACACTTCATCTCTCTTTTGAGTCTCGGTGGAAATGTCAGTGCCTAGAATGCCATCATCTAGAATAACATCGATAAGAGTCTTATCCATTTTCGAGGGCGAAGCTTGAGCCAAGAGCATAGCCAGTGTAATTCTATCCTTTTGAAGCAGACTGAGAGCTGTGCGCTGATACGTCGTAACGAAGAGATCCTGGATGATAATGTCTCGTCGGACATTGTGATTTGTTTCGTTTGCCAAATGCTTATTGTCATGCAGTACGGAGTGGAAAATACCGAGAAAGTACTGTAGCGAAAACTGGTAGAAGTGGTTCAAGTAGTGCAGCTGCTCTAATACAGCAAATACTGCACTGCAAGACCGGGCGATAATGTTGTATTGAAGTGTAATCTCATCCACTTCTGCCATGACGCCTTCGGTGTTGTTCATCTTAAGTGAAATTTCGGCAGCCTCTTTCTTCAATGTTTCGAGCGTCTCAATAACATTATCATCATCCAGGATGTTTCCACGCGACTCGTTGAGGGCCTGTAACAGTCGCTTCTCCAACTGCCTGAGATGGATCTTGAACTCGCCCTGCAGCTTAATTAGGTTGGATCTTCGCTCATCAACATCTGGTCGCTCCGATTTCAGCACCTCATTCAAAGATTGGGTTTGAAGACTGCTCTGAGTAACAGTAAAGTTCACAAACGTTGTTCGGCTGCAAATATCGGGGGCAAAGGTTGCCGACGGATCTCGAGTCGAAAGATAAATCTTGAAAGCGGGGGAAAAGTCAATTTCTTGTTTGCCTAGTTGGATAAGGACACGGCCACCAGTCTTCTGATATTCTTTGTTAAGGACATGGTTGAGCACCGGATCCAGATACTCGGCATCTTGTATGAGAATAGGATTACCGAAACGTAGCGAGCTCTCCAGTTGCTTAGTAAAGGAATCATCCAAGAAGCTTGTCACGGTAAGACGTCGCTCCTTGTTTTGCTTTTGAAGGAACTCAGTAACACGACCAGATGGATCGATGATCAAGGGATAACGATTGAATCGTTTTAGAACGATCGCATTCTCGGTGCAAAGGTCATCCACAGGCAACGAATTTTCCTGCCATCCTAACCGCTCGTCGGCAGTCGAAAGGTACTCTGTCACCGGATTGTGCTGCTTGTAATTGATACCAGACAGTTGGAGTTGATGTAGCCAATCTTCCATCATGTTCTTTCGGAATTGTTGGTCGTAGAGTCCACTATAGGCTAGGAATGCAGCGGCGACGAGGACATCACCAACGAGGGTACCGATTTGAGTCTCGAAAGACTTACTGCTTTCCTCCCAGCGGACCCGCTCGGAAGACAGACTGTCGAGCAGCCGAACACTTCGATCAACCTTGAATTGCACTTTAGACATTTCGGTTTTGATAGCTTGTGTTTCGCTGATTAGGGCAGCATATTCGGTCTTATAGGTTGCAATGCTCTGCTCTAGTGTATTGATCGTATTTTCGACCGCTTGTGCTTCTGCCTTCGTTTGCAGAGCCTGCTCCTCAAGCATACCCACTTCTTCTCTTAACGGACCGACTCGGTCAAGAATCTCGGAATAGTTGACCTGGGCATGAACCCATTGGACAAGAGGACCACAAGCCTTGCTGGCATGATTGACCTTCTCGTATGTAAAATCGTCGTTTGAAAGGTACTCGTTGCGCATCTTAACACGGAGAGCTTTCGTCATCTGCTTCTCGTTATCATAATTGACTATGCTCGCGATGAAATCATCTTTGCGAACTATGCCCTGGATTGTCTTCCAGCTATCCACCTTGTGGCCGAGAAGGGTACACACAGAATCGAGTGCGAGCTTAACACCTTTAGGTGGATTGCCCATAGAGCGTACTTCTGTGAGATGTTGACGCTTAATATTGCTGACACTCTTTTGGGCTTCAATGACAGCTGGCTCGGCTCTGGCTAAATCGTTCAATACCAATTCTCGTCGCTCGGCAACTTCGGTTTCCTGCTTCTCTAGAGCGGATTGGATCTCTAGGGATGTTGTCTTGCGCTGTTCAGCTTCACGTTGGTCTGCGACCATACGTTGGAGTTTCTCATTAGCTTCTGCGTCTTTACGTTCGAGCTGACCCTTCTTTTCAGCAAGACTGACACGGAGATCGCGCACTTTGTCCACCGTATCTCTCAACTTTTCAAGTCCAACATTTAGATGGCGTTGTTGCTCTTCAAGGTCCTCGCGCTTCTCGTTGTAGAGCTTAACATACTGCGCAACAAAATCTAGGAAATGCCTAGGCGTGAGATATGTAACCCGACCCTGCTGCCTGAGAAGTTTCACATTGAAGCGATGCAGGGAATAGTGGATATACACCATCGCGTTGATGACCGCCTCACGGTGCGAGGCTGGAAGATTTAAGTCTCTGTAGGCGACAGGAATACTGTCAGGGGCAGTGAAATTAGGTCGATCAAGATCAACGGAATGCGTTAATTCAGTTCCGACTTGGAAAAGAGCTTGATCGGACCAATCTCCGAACCAATTCAGGACACAGCGATTGAACAGAGCAGGACTAGTAGCAGCCTTCGATGACAACCCGTCCTCAGGAGGGTTCATGGTGAAGACAACATGGAGGTTCTTGACGATCTGTTGAGTAAACCATTTATAAAGCTCCTCTTGCGAGTCTAGGAGCAAGCCTTGACGTTGAGCGCCTTCCTTGCATGCGGTCATCAGCGAGGCATGCTCATCTCCTTCGAAAAGTCCAGGGACTTCGGCATTGGCGAGAAGAGTATTCATCCTTTCGAGGAAACCAGAATCAAGGACATTAGATTCGTCCATGATGAAACAGATCTTTTCTCCCTTACATCCACAGCGCCGTAGGACATCGCGCAAATCATCATCGAAGTCTTCCGCGGAGTATTTGCCGTGTACTTTAATCTGGAAAACTTTCAAGCCATTCATCCAGGCAACAAATCGAGATAATGTGGTCTTACCACTGCCACTAACTCCAATCAGGATCAAATGGCCTTGGGGTTGTCTGAAGACACGATCGATCCGCAGTACGTGCTCTAAGACATCATTAAAGAGAATCAATGGCACATCAACCTCTTCCTCGCAGAAAGTCTTTAGTCTAGACTTGACGAAATCGCGCAATTGTTCTCTATCAACGGGAACATAATTTTTCGAAAGCCAATTCGAGAATAGGATAGGGCCACCTAGAGCTTTGCCCTCATCAATAGTCGGGAAAAAGTCCAATGCAATGCGATGCACAACATCGTCTGTCCACTTGCGCTCATCTTCAGCTACTAGACGGTCCTGGAATAGTCGAAGTGCTTCATGCGCCCATATGCGAACTAGTCCTTCCACAGATAGAGTTTCAAGTGGCCGAATAGCTTCATATATACCTCGCACCCATCTGGTAAGTTCACGAGGACTGTACACATAATGAGGCTGGATCTTCGGAGTAAAGCGTTGCTGGGACTCGAGGTAGAATTTGACCATAGCTTTGGTTAGCGACTCGGAGTAGCCCCTCAATGATGGGATAATTTTAAGGACAGCATTGTTGAAAGTGCCATAGATCTGCTGCAGTGAAAGCTCGCCAGGATAGTCGACCATGATGAGTGGTGCATGTCTTAAGAACCTCGCACCCATGGGAGTTCGCCCGGCATCCGTTGGAGGGTTGCAGGCGCCCACAAATTGTATCCGGTCAAGGGTCACCCAAGTCTTGTCCGATGTTCGCCAGAATCCGTTCTGCTCAACAAGCTGGCGAAGGAATGAGATTGCTCGCTGAGTCCCATACTTATCCGGAGCAGGCAAATTGATCTCGTCACAGAAGATGACAAGCCAACGTCCAATCTGAGTAGGGGAGAGAATGACACCGTTGAGAGTCTTCTTGTACTCGCAGTATTGCTCAAATGTCTTGATCAGTAGATCAGGCGTCGTTGCACTGGAAAAGTTGAGCCCAACAACCTCCATATTTGGGAGTTTTCGTAGCGCACTGAACAATGTCATGGTTTTTCCAGAACCAGGAGGGCCGCACAGAAGAAGGGGTTTGTGCTCGGCCAGCCAAGAGTACAGGACGTCCTCGTGGCGGACAGTATCCAGGGTCGGGATAACAACATCAGTTTGGGTAATGGAATGTGTATTGACTTCGATTGTGGGGACCTGGTTTTGCCAGGATGACCATTCGGCTTTTGGTAAGGTAACGTCAAAGTCTATCAAGGAAGAATTGTCCCCTAGAATCGGTGATCCGAAGGTTGCCAGGCCTGCAAGACAATCTCCGAAAGCCTTGCGATCAGCTAAAGGACAATCGCCAGTCAGCGACCAAACCATGGCCAAAAGCAGTTTCTTTGCGATAAATGATTCGACCTGTTCTGGATCGAGTGGGAAGTCGACATGCTGTGAATTGTATTCGATGATATCCCGGACGCTCTTATTGAGCAGTGAGAAAAGAGTGTTTAAGACTCTGGCAACTGTGAACTCCATAATGTGGTTGAAGGCCTGCGCCCGCTCAAGCGCGTTTGAAATTAGGTCGTCTGTAATGAGGAACGCCTGTAGGAGATCTGCGACCTGTGCCTGGACTGCCAGAGCCTTAGCTGCAGTTTGACCTGTCGCAACCGCATCTTCGTCGAGGTCCTCGAATGCCACGGTTCTCAGAGTGTCCAGATAGTTGAACAGCATCATATTCGAAGTTACAGTATCCTCGCTGAACCACACCATACCACAACGACTGACAGTAGCCAGAGTAGCATATTTCAACGTTTCAACTTCGAACATAATCCGAACATTGGGAGGCAGATTAAGGCGCTCGCCGTTGGGGAGCGTAAGAAGCTTGTTGTCATCCAGCACACTGTTCAAGTTTTCAACCCATTCGGGATCGACATCACCATCAAATACAATCCAGTGTCTCTTTGACTCCTCGCCACGCAAGTTGTCGACGATCTTGCGTAAAATGCTAGTGAACAGGCCGTCTGTCCATTCGCGGGTCGTGGAATCTAGGTTGCCGTATAAGGCTTCCTTCGACATCACTTTGGAATCGATAATGTGGCATACCCCTTCCACTCCTTCAACCTGTTGCAACGCCTGTAGCAGAAGCTTCCATGCTACCGATTTTCCAGAGCCCGAGTTCCCAACCATCATCACACCGTGGTGGATAGTTTGAATCTGGTATAGTTGGAGGATCTTCGTCATCCAAGTGTCATTGACAACAAGATGCCTCTCCTTCGAGATACTGTGAATCGCCTCTTGCAATTTCTCCAAGCTTGCCGGAACATATTCTACACCGGGGAATGATTCAGCCTCAATGGTCTTCATAATTTCCACATCGCTCTTGATAAGCTTAGGCGCAATGGTCTCGCGAAGACTTTGGACGATGATTTGCGGCTCCACCTCATCTTCAGGGCCAAGTTCGCCGCCAGAACTTGTAAGACGAGCACGCTTCAGTCCTCCGGAGCTAACAAGCACGCTCTTTAAAGCGCGAAGGCCGAAGTCGTAATGAGCCTGCTTAGATAGTCCGGCTGCACATCGGTCAAAAAATGGAACCGTCAGCTTCGAGAGTTCCTTCGCACGATTAAAACCTTGTGAGTAAAGCATGACCTCTGCGATGAGTTCCTTGTCCGGCTTCGACATGGCAACGCTTCGGAACAACTTTTTCAAGTTGTCTGGCAAATTCGACCGACCAGCATACCCAGGATTCATCGTGATGAAAATTCCTGTATTGGCATTTACGTGCAATTGGCGGCCAACTAGTTCGATTTGTGATTTATCGTCCTCCATGCCTTGCTTCAATCCCAGTTGAATGTTTTGAACCTGCTGAGATACGGCGGATAGAATACGCTCTTCCAATCGATTAAACTCATCGAAGCATCCCCATGCTCCTACCTGACAAATGCCTAGGAAAATTCGGCCCATAGCCTGGAAATCGAATGTGTCGTCACAGCAGAAAACCAGAGTAAATCTACCGAGCTGTACACCTAAAGCTTTGACTGACTCTGTCTTGCCGGTTCCTGCAGGCCCATACGGAGACCCGCCTAGCCGTTGACAAAGTGCTTGAGTTAACGTCAAGAAACAGCGGTCCGTTAGAGGTGTTCGAACAAGGCGTTCTGCAACTCCCAAGTACTCAAAGCCGTAGTTTAATTTCGCATTCGCCATTCTTATGTCAAGTCGCTGAAGGAAGTCCCCTTCGGGCTTGTAAACATATCTCATTTGTAGCAACCACAGGTAATGATTAGGCGTGCTCGCATTTTGCTTGAAGAGCTTCTCAATCACATCCCGTTGATGCACACATTCCGTGATAAGATGTTCGCATCTCTTTCTTTGAATGGGGTCAAGATCTCCTAGGACGGTGGAAGCAAGAAGTCGGAGGACCTTGACTTCTTGATTGTGTAATTTTTCCAGTGTCGATCCACCGTTTTCTAGGGCGTTCTCCACGGCAGAGGTCCAGACAGCTTGTGTAGCTAAGACAACGATCTGACTAGGGAAAGCAGAAATGTACTCATTCAGAGCTTCTTGGTCGAGGTTCTCGGCGTGGAACAAAGGCTCGTATTGCTCAACGGCTTCCGCTAGTAGCTCAGCAAGAGTTGTCTTCATGCTGCTCTCTAATAACGCCAGCCAGTCATTAATTTTAGGCGTTTTGATAAGTGATATCTCCTTCTTTAGCCTAACCTCCTCGCCTTCCTTCGAGGTAAATCCGGAAATTATGTGCTCTTCGTCCATGATTAGCCCAGACAGACCTGCAAACATCTTCTTGAAATGTTTAGCAATACGGAGAGTGTCGTTGCTGTTGCCAATAATTTCAAGGAGATCCTCGTCACCGACAAAGTAGAATCTCGGGAAAGAAACACGTTCTCGCTCAAGGTATTCGCCAAGGGCTTTCTGGATCTTATTTAAGAGCTCAGCAAGCCGTTCAAGCGATTTTTGTACGCCAGATATATTGAGAACGTCCAGCACAAAGGGCTGTTTGTAAACCTTTTTCATTACGGCAAAGAACTCAGAATTGATGTTCTGAAACCGAGAAGACTCGATTGGGAGAAGATGCTTGATATCTGCATTGCCAGTAAACACGCCTTCCAGGTAGACCCATTGCCGCTGAACGTCAATCCAGACATCGAAGAGCACGTGGACTCGGTTGAGTTTGTCTTCCCAGGATGAAGCTTCCTCTTCGAATTCTTTGTAATAGGGGGAATGTCGCATGGCCTGCAAAGAGTTCAAATTTTCGCTGCACTTTGCAAAAAGATCATCCCAACCTCGAATGAGTCGGCATTTATTTTGATAACTGACTAGGTCGAGCGAATAGTTCGACCAAACCTCGCGAACCTGCTTCAAGAACTCTTCTAAAGCCATCTCACCCTGAGCTTGGGTAATGATGTCTCGGATGATAACCTCGCTTGCTGTCAGATTCAAGTCCCAGACATCACCAAGGGTCATAGAAATTGGAGAATATCGCTTCCCAGGTTTGAGGGCTTTGAAGATCTTGTTCCAATGCCGGTCACGGACTGCCTCGGATTTTAGATCAGCGAGGACAGGGTTGACTTTCAGGAATTGTCGGAGAATGGTCTGAATGTGTTCAAAAGCTGCATATTGTCGCATTCGACTAGGCATTTCCTTCGTCATTTTAAGTAGGCTGTCAATAGATGATCGAAGCTTTCGGGGTTGTACGCTGTTCCAAAGAGTGTCTCGGAGGTCATTTAGACTCTTCCAAATGGTCGAAAGCGCAGCCCAGACAGACTTGAAATCTTGCACTTCTTCGAGGATAGCATCGAGGGCTGTGGCGGGGCTGGCAGGAAGGTCCAGAGCCTCTTTGGCTTTGGACACCATCTCGGACTCTTCGCGAATTTTGCTAATACGAGATTCAAACGACGATAGTGTCGTAGAGGCAACATCTGGAGCAATCGTTCCGGAAACAGGCTTCTCATCGTTCCACAGGCTGATAATCTCCACAATCTTGTCTCCTACAACCTGGTCCTCCGCCGTGATCTTGGCCCGCAAAGCATCGGTTTGATCTTCGACAATTTTGGCTTTCCGAGTGAGGATTTCATTTAGGGAGGTCCATTCCGAGTCTACTTGTTCGACGTGGGTCCAATCTGCTGGAAACTGATACCGCTGTCGCTTCAGAGTTGTCTGTCCTTGCCTGAAAATTTCCACCTCAGGCCCCCAAGCCTTAACCTTGCGTTTGCATGCCTGGACAATGGTAATGAATTGGACAGCTTGGGCTGTGGAGGACGCCTCCAATGATTGCACTTCGAGATCCTTCCGTGCTTTTTCTATCTCGGTGTATACCTCGTGGATACGAGCCCCGAGGCGCGCACCAAACTTCGTCACAATTTCATGCTGCCATTGGTCATACTTCGCATTCACTTTCGTCTGGACTTGCTCGTAATCTATTGTAAGATTCCCAAATGATCGACTAACTTCGGTAGTATCAAAGGTTGATCGTGTCTTCCGAATCTCCTGTAGAAGCTGCAACCATTGCGAAAGTTGCTCCCCGAGGATCTCGTAGACGTGCTCAGGTTGCAAGTCCCACAGAGACTGAAATTGTAGCCATTTGTCAACATACTGGCTAATCTGGTGCAACTTTGTCTCAACACACACGTATACTTCTGTCAAACTATCGGCACACGAGGCCGGTAGATCTGTAAATCGGGCTTCAGCATCATTTGCTATTGACAGGGTCATCTGGTATCTGGAAGCTTTGATTTGTCGGAGATTGCAGACGACTCCGAGCCAGTCGTGGAGCTGTGAGAACCAACTCGCTCTAGCATATTCCAAAGGTGGGTCCAGATAAATAACTTGGTTTCGCATGGATATTTCAAGTAACAAACGCTTTAATGAGGGAACATTCTCGTTTGTCGGTTCTGCAGCGACACTTAGATGCTTCTTTCGGCTGTCATCGTTCACGCCCTCGGGTTGGTGGTTCTCAAAAGTCTCAATCCATGTCTGGATCGCTCGTCTCAACCGCACGAGCAAAATGGCCTTGATCCGCCCGTTCATCTCACCAACCCAGTAAGACAGGTTAACATAGTTCTCCAGATTCAACTGATCAACTGCCATTTGAACTGTTTCTAGACGCAGCTCTAAGGAGGCTCCATCATACGGGCATGTCTCCAATTCCGCAAGCGCCTTTTGAATTGCCAAATTGATTGATGCAAGCGATTCGGTTTTGGTCTGAAGTAACGAAACGGAAGCGGCAAATTCTCGGATAAATTGGACATGCTTGCTTTCGCTGCGGCCACTAGAGGCATGATCGATAGTCCCATTCGATAGATATGGCTGTTTCAGGTGGATATCATACGCATGCACGAATGACTCCCACCTCAATGGGACGCCTTTAGCAATGAGTGCTTGCACATCATTGTGGTATCCGCTCAAGAGAATAGAAACATCGGACATGCTTGAGATCTGTCGAGTAGTCTGGGTGAATGTCCGAACACTTTCCATTAGACTTACGGCATAGGGATAGACTCGCTTTGCGTCTCTGCCTACACTATTAACGGCGTGAGGAATAATATAGCCGAGCCATAACAGATTCCGTGTTTCTTTGAATAGTGCAATGATCTGGGGGTCAAAGTTTACCGCCAACTCAAGTGCATAATTCGCCGCCCGGATCTTATTAATGTTGAAAAGTCGCCCAGTAATGGTAATCTGCTTTCTCGAGACATCATGAAGCCATGCCTCGAAGATAGGTCGGGTATCTAGCTTCTTCCGAAAGAGGTGACTTTCGCTCTGAAGCTTCTGCCCTTCAGCATGGAGAGCCCAGTCATGTCCGAGTACATCTGCAACTTTCTTCATATAACCATCAAGTTGTCTCTCGATTTGGCGTGCCCATATAATGGCACCTGCCACTGGCGGAAGGTCTCGAAGTTGGGCCATAGCATGTGCTTCCGAATGACCATATTGTTGCTTGAAACGCTCGTGGAGGCCGGAGATGTCAGCTTTGACATTGTCTATGAGCTTTGTCTGATACTCCGTTATAGCACTTCGGATTTTCGGTCTGACGAAAAGCGCGTTGAATTTCGAGAATACACGGAACATCTCGTTGGCAGTCTTTGCAGTGGCTAATCGGTCCCGTAGCCGTGCGATGATTGAGTTTTCGACACGGGATGTCCGCTCGTTGTAGGTGTTTTCCGCCTGGACCCAACTTTGTGTACCTTCAGGCGTCAAATCTAACAAATCGATGTTACGTAGAGCCTCGTATGCTTGCTGAACCTCCTCAACTGCATCGACATCGCCCATTTCTTCGACCAGGATAACGCCGTTTGACGCATCATCTGCTGAGCCGTCTGCAGTTTTTGGACCCAAGACATTGACAATGGTTTTCTGCAGTTGCTCATGGTTATCTCGAAAGGTACTGACATACTTCAATCGGGCCTGAAGATCTGTGTGCCTCGGTTTGATCTTGATAGGAATGAACTTTTCATTCCTCCGGCGGGTGACCTCACGAGCCACATTTGTAAACTCCTTAATATTGTCATCCCAAGTTTTCCAGATCGACTCAGCAGCAGCAGTCAAATTCTTGAATTCCCGGTAATCAAGATTCATCAGTGTCCGGCCGTGTATCAAAGAAGTTAGCTGTGAATTCAGGTCTCCTGAAATAGCCTCAACCAGCGGTAATGCTCGGTGAATTGGGTACGGGCAGATTCGAAGCTTCTTGTTGAGGTGCGTAAAGATCAAGCCAATGGCATCTTGGACTTTCAATAGAGATGTTGCCGAGAGTAGTTCGTCGAGCGGGAAGTCTCGCATCAGCTGGTTGTATTTCTGAACCTTATCCATGGCTTCCTTCAGGCCAGTATCTGAGGAGAAGCTGATTGTAGCTTGGAATCGCTTTGCCGTTCTAAGAATATCCATGGTCAAAGTGACACCTGTACTTCTTAGCTGGCTCTCTATAGCTTCAAGAGCAGCTTCCATAGACAGCCAGAAATTCATTTCCTGTGCTGCTGTGCCACTACTCGGATCCCTTGACATCAACGTAATTGTCTGTATTGATTTAATCCAGCTATTAACTATTGCTTGTAGGTTGTTGAGGAATGTGCTATCCTGCAGCAGAGCTAGGGGAATAAGTTCGGGATTTGGTTTGATATTTCGGGCAATGGACTCCTCGAGGGCATTCTGGACCAGGGGATGCATGGGCAAAACCAGGTCTGGGATTTCCACATTTTGCTGAAGATGTAACAATGCAGTCTCCCATTCTGTCATTCTCTTTTTCGCCACTGGTATTCCTGTCTTTGCTTCCACATCGGATCGGCTCCGAGTCGCATTTGCGATCTGCTCCGTCTTGGTAAAGGCATCGAAATATGGCGCCAGCGCTAGGTGAACAACGGAATGAATGATTTCGAAAGGAGAAACAGAGTTGCTCTGGCCGCCGGCGCCACTAGTCAGCGTAGCAACGCCAGGCAAATTAATAATCTGTATTTGGGAGGCAATGGGTATAGTTGTGTCTATCGGAAATGGGCGTTTCAGAAGAGCTATCGAGGCGACCGTCGAAGAAGAGGGAGAAAGCTCTGTGGCCAGAGTGTAGTTGTAGATCGTGGGGCCTTCACAACGATGTCAGCTTCATCTCCATACCATAGATATTAAGACATACTAGACCCGTCAAACACGGCATCCAACTTATCCTCCGATGTAAAATCTTTCTGAATATACAGCGCAGCCTGGGCCTGCGACTCTGCCCAGCGTTGTACTCGTATCGTGGTGTCAGATATCCGGGCTTTCGAAAGCAGACTGCCAACATTTTCCAGATCCTTTTGGCTCGCTCCCAGTGTGATTTCGCACACTTGAGTAAGGTGGCTGACTATCATTTGAGGATCTATCTGGTATCCACCGCCGCCTGCAGGTGCAGGAACGCCGTTGGTACCGGTCGAACCTGGGGAGGTTGCCGTTACCTCCATCATGGCTGTTGTCGTCTATGAGTGTCGTGTCATCTCCAGAATCGTCAGGTGGAGTATTATCGTCAAGGTGGAGGGCGCTGAGAGTGACGGTGAGGGCCCAAATATAGGTGGTTGATGTTGTCTTGATTCAGGAGTATGTTGACTTTCCCCATTAATTATCATGTCGCGAAAGACGCGGTTCCTGGACCCCTGCATGCCCCGGTTAAACTCCGGTATGCGAAACCGGGAGCGGCTTTGCCAAGACACTCCAAAAAGGGGTTTCGGTGTACGTAGTAGCCCGGCTAGTGTCCTGCTACTGGGTCTGGTAAAACGATGTAAAGGTATCAAATATTGAGCTGACGTTATTGATCCCATTCGGCTTTTAATACAGAGTACAAACTCGAAATCAACCGTTGATGGCACTATGTGCAGTCACAGCTGTTTCGTAGTATGACTTCATCCCTCTAACATTACATATCCTACTTGTACCTGGCTAGAGCCAGGAAGTGCGGCCACGCCATAATAATATTTACAGTTGTACAGACATAAAAGCACAATACAATCGAAGAAATGCGCCGGTGCCACATGTATGTATCCAGGTCGCCCAAAAAAACCGGCCAAACAAAGAGTGGGGAGTGTTTTATGCCAGCCAAAGACGCCCTTAATCCAGTCCTACGCTAGGTATGCCGCTATCAGAGCCTCCAGTAAAGGATCCAACATTCAAATCCTTATCCGATGCAATCATTTCCGCAAGCAAGTCTAGAACCGGTTTGGGGACCTAAGGGATTAGTTAGTAGGTCTCCTTATAGGAAGGTTGTTGGACTCACGGTCTTGTCGTAAATGGAGATCAGATCAGAGGGCTGAGGATACACCTTGAGAGCCTTGTAAAAGCAAAGAGCGGCTTCAAGATTGTCGAGGCCTGCCATCGCGTCAGCATATAATCCAAAGCAGTTTCTAGATGTTAAAATACCATCTCCACTCAATCCCTCTCCTTTGGCGACTTGTTGCATGAAATAGGCTTCCCGTTCCTCCACATCGCTAGGGAAACCTTCCTCCTTCGCCTCCTCGACTACAGCTCTGACGGCTTGTCTTTGTCTAACTGTATGGGCCTCAGCTTCTTCCTTCGCAGCTCGCGCCTGCCGTTTAGACTCCTTCTTCAGTTGCTTTCTAAAGTTGGGATCCGTTCGCCGGCGACGGTCAAAGTAGACAGCACTTTGGCAGAGGTTAGCAGTGTCGAACGGCGTTGTCAAAAACACATCACTCAAGAAATCGAGATATAGTCCATGAATAAGACAAAGAGGGATGTTCTGCGGGAATACTAACTATGCTGGTAATTGTTAGCTGATGTCAATGAACTCGAGCTTGCAGCACTAACCTACGAAACCTGTCGCAACGGTGGCGACAGTGGCCGCGACAATTGTTGGAGTATTAGGCATAACGGCTAACTTCAATGATGAAGTCAATGCAAACAAGTGCCGGGTATATAACGGATGGGCTTAAGGCAAGAGCGTTGGTGGAAGACCTCGGGTTGATCAAAAAAATAGTTTATACAGGATGGAGCTGCAGACTAGGGAATTTGTTCGGGCGCGCAGCAACAACCAAGTGCGCAGAAGCTCAACCCCCTTGGCCACTCACGCAACTACAAATAGCGGCGAGACGTGAAGGCTGGAATGAATAATAAGTCGACCCTCAAATTCACCCATACCTAGCAAGATGTCGGAATCAAGGGGGATATCGCTCAGGACGAAAAGAAAGGGCCGACCAGCAATAAGTGCACCACAGCAAGTCTCAGGGCCGATTCCACAGTCTGGAGGTGCTCCACGAAGCACGGGGGGGAAGCCTTCGTTTGATGGGCCTCCTCCACCGCGACCACAGGCAGGAGGAAAGGTAAGAGCAAAATGATTACGTTCTTCTAGTATTTGTGAATAATTTGCTCAGCTTTCTGACATGTTCTTGTTCTTTAGACGTCTGATCTCGTCAAGCGAAGATACTCTACGAGGTTCAATAACCTCCCGAATGGCTTCGATGCCACTAAACCGCCCATTCCTTCCGTTCCTCAAATATCCGGTCAATATGCACCATCTGCTGATCGTGTACGGGGTCCCTCGCCGGCGAAGGGCCCAGGATTGACTGTGGACGTCAGAGCCTTGCGAGACCCAAACCTACGCGCGGAGAAGTACATTGCTGGCCTCCTCGGAAACGCCTCTGAGCAAGACATTGAGGAATATCAGCAAGCGTTGAAGAAGATGCGAAATCGGACATCCATTGATCTTCAGCAAAATGTTTACCAAAATCGAACGCAGTTTATTAAGATTAGTAAGGAGGCGGAGAGACTCAAAGGAGAAATGCGGGCTCTTAAAAACCTCATGTCTGAGCTGAAATCCAACACCACGGCGCTCAGAGCGGCTTCTTCACAAGGATCTGCGGAAACCGAATTTGACGCTGGATTCCCATCCACATTAAGCAAGAGGGATAAGAGAAGCTCGGTGGCAGACCGAACCGCTATGTGGAATTCACAGCTTCAGGTATGCATCAAGCAATAGATCCTTGGTCCCACCACTCAATGGCATACTAACCTACCTCAGGCTCTATGGAAAGCCGTTGAAGGTTCCCAAAAGTTCCTCCCTGCGCTCCCCGGTCGTCACGTGGTCCAAAACGCTGGGGACTGGATCGAGCTGGACAGTGCAACGTGGAAGGCTCGTCGCTCAATGCATATCTTCCTTCTAAATGATCATTTGCTTGTGGCATCCAGGAAGAAGAGAAAGATAGAGGGCAATAATGTTGACCCCCGACAAGCCTCCTCCAAGCTTGTTGCAGATCGCTGTTGGCCCATATTGGACATTGAAATGGTAGATCTAGCTGGCACCACCGAGTCAAGCAACAGCAGAAACAAAGTTGCGGATGCAATTACTATCAGAGGTGTTGGACAAGAATCCTTCACTTATCGTACAGAGAAACCCGATGGTACAGACAAAGCTTCCCTGATGATGAATTTCAGAAAGGCCGTCGAGGAGCTTCGGAAGGGTCTTCGGTCAGAAATGGAATCGAGCAACAAAGCCAAAGAGACCATCAATTATTTCGCCTCACGCGACCCTAGCTTACTCAAGAAAGCTGAGCTGTTTGAGACATTGTCGGACATCAAAGACATGCTGATTGAAGTTGATGGGAATCAGCAAAATTTACGCTGGGTAGAGAGCCAGGTAGATGAGCTCGATATCGACATCGCTCTCCAACGCTTCGATGCGGCCGTCCAGCGTGTCGAAAGGCTGAATGCATTGGCCAAGAGCCTCAAAAGTAATACCGTTGCGCAGGACTTTATCAGCTTCAAGGCTGACGAACGAGCAACGAAGCTCGCGGGACTTATCACTCGTGAACTTGTCGATACACACAATGAGTTAAAGAAAACGAAACGGAATGTTAACTGGCTAGCACGGCTAGGCTTTGAGGATCGTGCGAGGGAAGCATATCTCGAGGCCAGGAGTAATATTATCCAGAAGCGATCCAGGTACGCCACTTCTAACATTGTCATGTTTTGTCACCTACTAATTCTACAGGCAATGCATTTTCGAAGGGAATCTTCTTCAGTATATCTGGGAATTGTCATTCGTGTACTTCACCATCATCCGGAATACTGTCTCCATCTTTCAGACTTGCTTCCCGCCTTTGCTCATGAGTGCCTGTGTTAAATGGGCTAAAGAGCAGGTGGATGCATTTAATACTACTCTTTCACGCCAATTAAGCAGCACTAATCGAGATGGAGCTGTCTGGAAGGAGTGCATGAATCAAGCAATGGAGCATGCAAAGATGTTAACGGAGGTTGGGCTGGATTTTAAGAGCCTCATAGGGCGCGATCCGCTCCCGGACAAACCTCAAGACGGGCCGGTTGGGTTAGGCTTAAGTTAGGATCACCAAGAGCAAACATGGGGGTACTTAGCTAAGGTATATATTTATATTCGTTATCCAAAATAAACTGCTGTTACCGACATATATGCTCCATACTAAGATGCCCATAAATAATGCTTGTTTGCCCCCTTATTGAAATTTGATAGACCCCACGCATGCCTCCTTGCCGAATTTGCTCATCTAACACAAGTCGCGATGTGGTAAGCGAGAATTCAGACTTGGATGGCGAAGCCCACCGCCAACCTGAACTTCAGATTAACATGCCCATCGACCATCTGTGATACCCACGTAATACATTCCCCCTCACCTTTACAGTGTCCCAAACCACCCTTGACGATTTATACACGCCAAATTCCGATCCCAACCATACCCATCGCGCGCAAACTCTGTGTGGGACGATATCCTATCGCGCGCCCCTTGTCCCGGTGTCAAGCTCAAGCTCCCCGCTGCGTAACGACCTTTCCAAAACGCGCTTCAACACACGACAGAGAACATCATGGATACCAATATGGAAGATGTTAGCAGAGCGCCGGAGCCATCGCGGCTATCCCCCGCATCTGAACCAGCCCCAATACCAACCCTCGACGGGTGGATTGAGTGCCTGATGCAATGCAAACAGTTGGCCGAGGTGGACGTACAAAGGCTCTGCGAGAAGGTATGTACAGGTCGCAGACCTCGGTGGCATACCCATAGCGAGAATGGACTGCAGTGCCATTGTTTGAATCGAGTCCTAACGTCGCGTCCAGGCACGAGAGGTTCTGCAAGACGAGTCGAATGTGCAGCCGGTGGTAAGACCTCCCAGATAAGATCATATCATGCTGCATTTGTCAGGCGCTGATGGTATCTCAAGAAATGTCCAGTAACCGTATGCGGAGATATCCATGGGCAGTTTCATGATTTGATGGAGCTTTTCAGAATTGGGGGGCCGAATCCAGATACCAACTATCTCTTCATGGGTACAGACATCCCCAGGAACCACCAGACAAGCAGCAGGCTAATGCCAGAATACAGGAGACTATGTTGATCGAGGATACTATTCAGTCGAAACAGTCACTCTGCTCGTCGCGCTCAAAATCCGATATCCTCAACGCATTACGATCCTACGTGGCAACCATGAGTCCCGCCAAATCACCCAAGTCTACGGCTTCTACGACGAGTGCCTTCGGAAATATGGAAATGCCAACGTATGGAAATACTTCACAGATCTATTCGATTACCTTCCCCTTACCGCCTTGATCGATAACCAAATATTCTGCCTCCACGGAGGTCTCTCTCCCAGTATTGACACGCTCGACAATATCCGAGCGCTTGATCGCATACAAGAAGTGCCACATGAAGGTCCTATGTGCGACTTGTTGTGGTCAGATCCAGATGATAGATGCGGATGGGGGATATCGCCTCGAGGGGCTGGGTATACATTTGGTCAGGATATCTCAGAGGCGTTCAATCATAATAACGGGTTGACTCTGGTTGCAAGAGCGCATCAGTTGGTCATGGAGGGTTATAACTGGTCTCAAGACAGGAATGTGGTTACGATATTCTCTGGTATGTCCAACTTGTTTAGAGATGGACAATTTGACTAACTCCTACAGCTCCCAATTACTGCTACAGATGCGGCAATCAAGCAGCCATCATGGAGATCGATGAGCATTTGAAATACACTTTGTAAGTAAACACCACCAGACTCGACAAATCTAGCTAACAAATCCCAGCCTGCAATTTGACCCCTGCCCAAGAGCAGGCGAACCGATGGTTTCACGACGTTAGTCATTCCTCCTCGTTAACACCAAACCGAATAGAAACACATGCTGACATGAAACAGGCACCCCTGACTACTTCCTATAAACGGTAAATATCACAATGATAACACTTTTGGTGAATATTGCCGCGAGTTACCAACATGGTACAGAAAGCAGTGACGAATGTTTGTGTGCGAGTAATGACCACAGCATACATTCGTGGGACATGGGTTGTGACGTGGACCCATTCTAATTGTCTGATATGGAACGTTCTGTAGACTTGCATTAGACTCTTATATGAATGCAAAAAGCCTTTGATGTCTAGGGTAACGGGTGTTGGTTCGAATAAAGTGATCATCGCTTTTCTAATTGGTCAACAGCTGATAATGTCCTCTGGTGTACTCTCATAACACTGATTCCATGCGGTTGTGCAGCCCGAAGCGCTGCAGGCCGCCTTCCTACAGTAAACGTTGTTTCATCCATCTCTGAAAGGCCCTAAGAGATTTTCTTTGTTAAAAAGGCAGCAGGACGTTCTTAAAGGATCCCTCCTAAAATCTTGTCCTGCGCTTGTATCTTCTCGACAATGGACATATCAAACACAGATACTCGACTACCTCCAAGTTCTTGCTACTTGTTACGAAGCGAAGCAAAGGCCCCTTTAGATTTGGCAACTAACTACCGGTAGTAGCAACGATGTTCTACAGCAGAACAATGGCTACTTGGGTACATTAACAATGACAATAGTTAGCTAATCGCAACGCATCTCGGACATCCGACTTGCGCCAGTTGGTCAGCAAAACGTCGTTGGCATCACTCCTTTGGCAAGTTCGGATGATAGTTGGGCAAGCCATCGGTGCACAATGTTCGCCGTCCCCCGACTTACAAAGCCACGCCAGCACGCAAATGGCTAAGCCAACGGGCGTGTGACGTAAACCCTCGGTCTCGCGCTTTCGCGTCCCCGACATGGCCATTGTGTACTTGAAGCTTCGCAGCTCTGTAGCACTGGAGGTCTCAAGTTGCTGTGCGCCACTACGTGCCATGGCTTTATTCGGTCCCTGGTATAGAGCGAGCTTGCAAGTTGCAACATCGAGGAGCGAAGGGCGGCTGGGCAGGCGGGACATGGGAGATGAGACAAGATATTATAAGTCTGCGCGTCGCCTTGGTTCCCGTTAATTGACACCCAAAACCACGGCAACGACCACGATATATCAGTATTCCACCGCTCTAATAGTTGCTTTGTTCTGCCTATTCATGTAAACTCCGGCAACAAGACCGCTCCATCACCTAGGTGGAACTTCAACTCGGATATACATCTCGCAACCCCTTTCCAGACTTTCTGAAATGTCTTCTACTGGAGCAGTAAGTCGGCCTCGTTATAAAGGGGTCTTGCAATACATACTAATCCGCTTTATGTACAGAGCAGCAGCTCACCACACCCTCCACCTCAACCAGACCATGGCCCTTATCTTCCAACAACCGCCGGCATGGGAGGCCTCCCGACCAGGAGCGTTGACGATCCCATCACCGCCGTCTTCCTCGCGCTCTTCGTCTTGGGAGCCGTGTCTCATATGACAATTCTCCAAGTAAACCTTCGGCGAGGCAAGAAATTCATTATCTCCGGCCTACTGTTTGGGTTCTGCATGGCTCGCATAACGACCTGTACCATGCGACTTGTGTGGGCAGACCATCCGACCAATATCAACGTAGGAATAGCGGCTCAAGTCTTCGTTTCGGCTGGAGTTCTACTTCTCTTCATTATCAACTTGATTTTCGCCCAGCGTCTCCTAAGGGCCTTGCATCCCGGGTGGGCATGGGCGAGGTGGCTCTCGCTGGGTTTTAAGCTCTACTATGCCTCGATCGTGCTTATGCTCGCTGCCCTCATCACCTGCACAGTTCAAAGTTTTTTTACGCTCTCAATCAACACACGCCGTATTGACCGAGATGTCCAGCTGGTTGGCGCTACATACTTCACAGTCGCGGCTTTCCTACCAGTCATTATCATCCTTCTCGCATTCATCCTTCCTAAAAAATCCAACGTGGAAAAGTTCGGCGAGGGGCGATTCAGAACCAAAGTCTTCGTCCTATTGTTTTCAACCATCATCTTGACACTGGGTGCCGCATTCCGAACTGGAACAGCCTTCGTCCCGCGCCCGCAAACCAATCCTGCGTGGTACCACTCAAAAGCATGCTTCTACGGCTTCAATTTCGTAATCGAGATCATCGTCGTTGCACTTTACGCCATTATTAGGGTGGATAAGCGGTTCCATATCCCGAACGGAAGCCGTGGGCCGGGTGACTACTCTAGCGGCGGGAATGTTGGGCAACAGAATAAATCAAGTTTTGCAGATAGAGTTTTGGATGAGGACCAGGTCTTCGGGCGTGAGGATGGGACCTTTGAGTTTTTTGAGAAGCGGAATGGCGGGGTTGAAATTAATCGTTCCCGTGTCAGTGCTTCAGGCCCACCGCCTGGTTCGAGGCAATCAGGGAACCATTGAGTGATACCGTTATGGGGATGTCCTGGTATTGAGTGGTATAGTTGGCGCTGAGCGTGCTTGTTGATGTATAAATTGGCGTTACCTAGATGCACAAAATACCCAATAGGAGCCGCGTCTCTCCTGCATTGTTGTATGAGTACGAATAATGCTAGGTTGGCGAGTAAGTAAGAGTAGGTAGTCAACCCATCTATCAATATCAAAATCAGTATACTATAGCGTTTGCTATAGAATTTAATTACAAATTGTGCTTACATGTTGTTTTTGCTCGTATCGCTCCTGATCTGAAGGAAATAATAACACATGAAAGTAATACAGACGGTGTCCTATTATGCCCAATAACTCCCTGTAAACTCTAACTGTATTCCATCCTTTCGTTTGTTTTTGTTGGTGGCTGTGTGTTAGGCCCCTCAGGGCCTTAGTTTCCTCTGAGTCATGCTGTTTCTGCTCTGTTGATCTTGTTAATCTTGTTGATGTATCTATTTAAGCCGATCTACTCGGTCGTCTCCTTCTACCATCAAGGAGTCTCGAGTGACTTTCATCCATCACGTGGTCATCCCTGTACTCAGGCCGCTACGCGAAGAAACCCGCCTTCAAATTCTAACTCCGCCCTCGCATTCTATGGAACCGCACTCCACCCTCCACCATCACCCCAATTGATACGTCTACGCAGCCACTCGAAGGTGTCCCTAATCTCTAATCTCTAATCGAGGTCGAGGTCAACATCATGTCTCTGGCATCGCAAGACAGTGCGAATGCCCGGTCGCCTTTTCCGCAGACAAACCAGACCCCGCGGCATGTCTTCCAGGCGCAGTCCATTCCCAATCTTCCCACCCCTCAGCCATCACAGCAGCAGCAGCAGCAACAACAGCGAGCGGCCTTCCCTCGACCAACGCAGGGAGGCATACGACCACCCGTCCAGCTACAACACAAGTCCCCGTACGCTACACCCTTCACGCCGAACAATGCTCAAGTCCAGCCAGTGCCACTGCCGCCTCGTCAGGGTGGCATCCAGAATGGAAGCGGTGGGGTGGGAGTTTCGGCGGAGCAGCAAATCGCTCAAGGTGTTTTGAGTAACCCGTCCTCGGGGTCTGGCTCAAACACACCCCAAAGAAGGCCACCGCCACTAGGCACGACAATCCATATGCCACCGCTGGGCACCCCACAGTCCCAATCGATGAGCATTCAGAATCCATCCATGAGCGTTAATCATGCCATGAATCCGACCCCCATGAGCCAAACCCAACAAAGACAATCTCAAAATGCATCCCCATCACTACAAAGCCTCAGTGCCCAGAGACCAACCATGAATGCATCGCCGGTGGGATCAGCCATAGGATCACGCCCTCAGGATGTCTCCCCAAACGACACTCAGGATTTGTCGATGATTGATCCTCAACTTGCTATCGATCAACAGCTCACTAGTGTCAATAACTCCATGCTCACAGCACCAGGACCATCGAGTCCTCCTGCCTCTGGCCCAGTTGCCCCGGAAGACATGCTCACTCCTCCTCCAGGAGGAAGCTACCCTACCTTCGAAGCCTTATTCGCAGCAGCCCAAGCCCACGCTCTCTCCCACGGTTACGCTTTCGTCATCGGTAGATCCAAACGAGACAACAGAGGCCTGAAGAAAGTCTTCCTAATCTGCGATCGTGGGGGCACAAATAAAGAAAAGGTTGCTGGCGAACAGCGGCAACGCAAAACCAAGTCCCGAAAATGCGGCTGCGAGTTTGGAGTCTTTGGACTCGAAACAAAAACCGCCTGGATTCTACGAGGCCGCCACGATGGTGAACATCTACAGCACAACCATCCCCCAAGTGAAAGTCCCACTGAGCATCCAGGGGCAAGGAAATTAGACCCCAAAGCCATAGCAGCCGTCAAAGCCCTCGAAGAAAACGGTGTCTCCGTAAAAGAAACCCTCGAAATCCTTCACCGCGAAAACCCTACGGTGCGGTATCTCCCGAGGGATATATATAACGCTCGTGCAGCCATAAAACGTGACCCATCACGCGTCGAAGCCTCAGCCATGGAAGAACTACCCACATTCTACAAGAAACCCCCCATGACGTTTGAGGAGAAATTGCGGGCGGAGTTGCGGACAGAGGTGGCGAATGCGCAGGCGGAGACGGAGAAAGTGAGAGAACAGTGGAATAAGGAGGTTGAGGACCTGAAGGAGCAGTTGAGGATGAAGGATAAGATGATCAAGAAGTTTGAGATGTTCATTGATATTTGTAATGAGAGGGTTATGATGCAAAGGGAGAAGTTGAGCCAGGGAGAGGGAGAAGGAGGCGCGAGTAGTGCTGCTACTTGAGGAGATCTTGTTGTGCCTTGAGCGCTTTGGTTCTACTTGCATTTTGGGTCTATTTGGTTCATGTTGGCGTTTGTGCCTTGGGGTGTGGGGTTCATTGGGGTTTGCTAGGATAGCTATGGTTGGATCATTTTGCGGGATTATTGGCTCCTGTTGGTTGGATTTTGTTTGATTGCTTCCGATCAGCTGGTTTGTAGCTTATTTATGAAACCTTCAACCACACTTTGCTATAATACTGAAGTACCTTGTTTCGCCTTCCGTCCTTAACGCCAATATAATACCTAAACATCCGGCATCCGATTTTTCACTCACTCACCCCCTACCACAACCACCTCATCCTCTATCTCCTCTTCTTCTTTCTTCACAGGTAAAGGCACTTTGTTCTTCCCCTTCCTATACACCCTCTCATCCCTCGGATCAAAGCCCCCATTCCCCCAGAGCGCCCACTCCGGCGTTTCCTCCCCCATATATTCCTCGGGTCGGAATGGCTCACCCTTCTCAAGTAACTCAAAAAATCTCTTATAATCAATCCTTGTACACCATCTCCCGCTCTCATTCTTAAACCGTTCAGACGCAATCAGCACGCAGCAACTATGTGCGTGTTCCGCCGCAATGCCATACCCTAACCCGCGTTTATTAAGCGCGGCAGTGAGGGCCAGTACAAATTCTTGGATTTCAGAATAGAAAGGCACATTGGCCATGGTGAGGCCAGCGGATGAGGAAGTAGACGTCCCGCAATACGTAACGCCTTTGATCTCTACAAAGCACGGTAAACCCTGTTCCACGAGCCTTGCGTAGCCTTCGACTTCATCATCGATATTGAATCCTTTCACGAGGGTGAGACGGAAAACTGTCCGCTGTTCAAATCGTCGTTCGCGTAGGATATCTAGACATGCATTAAACCGTTCCCAGAAATCCCTATGCAGAGGCCTGTCGATTTTCCGGAGCGATTCCCGATTCGAGGCATCGATTGAGACGTAGAGTTGTGTTACGGGTGTGAGGGCAGCAAGCTGATCCGGGTGTTGGGCGTTGCAGACGAGGAATGATGATATATGTTCGTTATGCAACATAGCCAAGAATTCATTGATATGGGGGTAGAAAATCGGTTCCCCCACAAGACTGAGCGCGCAATGCCTAATCCTCATCGCTTCAGCGAACCTCTCGGCCCTCACGCCCGGTACTCCCCGCAACATCTTGATCTTCTTATAATGGCCGGCTTTCACGCCTGTGAATATCATCTCAGGGGGTTCGACGACCCAGCGCCATGTTGTGCCGACGGGGTTAGTCCCGTGGCGCCAGCAGAAGACGCATTTGTTTGAGCAGGAGAGGGATGGCGTTGTCTCCATGCATTGATGCGAGGCGATGCCGTAGAAAGAGTATTTGTAGCAGGAGCCGCGGCCTCGAAGGGCGGATTTGGTCCATCGGCAGATTTTCACACCCGAATGGGAACCTACAATTGTATAGCCCTGTTTGGTGAGCGAATTGTATGTGGGAGAGTTTTTGGGCACCATCTCTTTGATTATTGCTGGGGCTTCCGGTTTTCGGGACTTTTTGCTGTAGGTGGTGAAATCGACTTCAAGGGGTGGTGACGGGTCAGCGGAGGGTTTGTCTAATGATCGGCCAAGGTCCTCCAGGTCATTGAGGCTGTCCTGCTTCTGCGCTTTCGTTTTTCGTTGGGCAACGTCCTGTTCTTGGAAAAGCACCTCGTCGTTATCATCATCGTCGTCAACATCTTCCACGTCACTCTCCACAGCATCTCCACTTCCAGCGACCCCTTCTCCTAGCCCTCCAGTCTTAGCAATATGGAGGATCACATCTTCAACTCCTTCCTTCCATTCCTTCAGCCGCTCCGGACCATCGGTCTTGGCATCGCAAACTCCAAGCGGAAATGCCCTTCTCCTTCCTGTCAATTTCGCCATCCATTTATCAACATCTCTCGCCTGTGAACAGAACCCCTCTTCCTCAGTCGGCCAACCCTCCCTATCGCCGAATCCAAACACCGAATAACCAAGCAACGACGATAGAGGTGCGGTGTCTATCCGGAAATCATTATGCGTCTCCTGTAAATGCTCGAGAAAATTGTCGAGGACGGTATCAATGTTGTAGGTAGGGATAAGTATTAGGTAAAAGTACTGTGTGTTGGGTTCGGATTTCGGCGGATTGATAAAGTATTCATCATAATCGATGTAGGATAGGTCAAGGATCTCTGGTTCGAGGAAAGTGGCAGAGCTTGAAAACTCTTTGATGTTATGTGCCAGCCCTTCGGTGAAAACTTTGGCAGTTTTCTCGGTGGTGGTGGTCAACGACGAAAAGAAGACTAGCACTTGGATCTTTTTATCACCAGACTCAATATCATCTTCGGAGGGCTTGCTCTTCTTAAGACCTCCAACAATTCTTCGAGGGGCCTTGATTTTCTCGATGCTTGTCTTCTTGGTGAGTTCGAGAGGGGCAATCGTTTTCTCGGCGGGAAGGCTCGGAGATGTAGGAGGAGGGGTCTCGGAAAGCTTTTCTCTAGGTTTTCGTAGGCGTAGGATGGTTCGAACAATCATAAGCACCGTGAAACTTGCGAGGACTATGGGAATTCGATATAAGTGCCATAATTCCACAATATCTATCTTAGTTAGCAATTGCGTTTCCAATTAAACAATTTATAAATTCCCCCAAGAGGAAGTGAGATTGGAGGAAGCTACATACCACCTGTATCCAGAGACCATGAGGGTCCGAACAACCCATTTACATTGTCCATATTGAGGAGATATAGACAGCTAGTTGTCGCAGTGTCTTGTCTGCAGTCCGCTTATCCCGATTTTACGGCGGGGGTTTTACGGTGGGGATACTGGACAGATAGAGGCGGCCGCTAGTGGGTTTGGCCTCGCCTAAGGTCTCCGGGGCTCCCCCCTGAGCCAGCCCCTTTAAACTAATTGTGAGGTCTGGTAACATTTGCATTTTTCAAAACAACGCTTCAACACTTAATCTCAATCCTCAGTCTCAACTTCAGTCAACAGCTTTGATGATAGTACTTTACATTTATTATGCACATTTTTCTCGATACAGGTGAGGGTTGAGGCTGGGTAATGGCTCTAATGCACATTTCTACAGTTTATAAATTCACTTCTATAATATAACATTACAACTCACTTACAGTTTTATATCGTGCTGCACATTTTTATGTTTAGATGAAGCCGGTAGGATTTTATAGAATGAAAACGTTTTACTTCTTACGACACAAACTTATTTTATACAATGGGGAAAAGATAAAATTTGCGAAAATCTTACAAACGTCTAGGCAGATCCTAGAGTACAAAGTGGCAGAGCACAGCTCTACTATTCATATAAAATGAAACTTTGAAGCCCCGCGAAATATATGTGTCAAGATTCTCCTCCATGTAAAAAGCTCAACAATCTATGCATTCGTGATCGCCCTATAGAAGCTCCCCGTGGCTGCGATGACGCATCAAGAGCCCTCCGGGGAGTCGTCATATGGTCTATAAATTCTTACTCTCTTCGCCAATCTCATATCTCTCCTTCTCAGCCCCGTAGGCTGAGATTGCCCACAAACTCCAAATTCAGCCTGACACCCAGCACTACAATATGCATCGCTGCTCCCACACCATCCCTTATCTGAGCAACAATCCCCAAACTTGCTTCCCTTGCATGCCTGTCCCAAGTCCTTTCCACATTGCCCATCTTGTGAAACTTGAAGAGATGAGGAGTTTGGAGCAGATACTGAAGATGAAGGTGACGCTGGGTTTGCGGCCGCTACACTTGCATATGGAGAAGGTGCCGATGCCGCAGATGATGCTGGGCTTCCAGCCGATACACTTGCGTACGGGGGAGATGCCGATGCTGCAGATGGGGAAGGAAGTTCTACTCCTGACTGCTGGGGCGGCGTCAAAATCTTCCCTTTATTAGGCGGTCCGTTGAGCTGGTTCCCTTGGCATGCGGTTTGAATATCTTTGCACTTTTGTTCCCAAATACGGCAGTTCTTCGAGCCCGTAGGAGGTGACGAATCATAACAGCTCTTAGCTTTGCCATAACACGTTTCAGAGGCGTTCGAGCAGCCAGCTTGGTCAGAATACGAGTTCAGCTCAGCTGCCCACCAATTCGCGTTCGTCAGGACCACATTTGAAGGAAGCAAGCCCTCTGTTTGCTGCTCCACGGGTTTGGTATCGACAGTTGCACTCACTCCAGACTTGTATGCCCCCGGTCCCGGCGTATGGTATGGCAGATTTAATGTGTAGATATTAAAAAGTACTGCTGGATCAGATATATTCGTGTATCCGGGGATCTTCACGGTATCCTTGGGGAGGGCCGTTGCGGTCGAGTTAATAAATATCTGGGCGCACCCAAGGTAGAATTGCGGATTGGGGGGATTCTTGTCAGATTGATGCAGAGCCAAAAGTTCGGGCCGCACAAGGTAGTATCCGCCAGCCAGGTTATCTGGAATCTGGGCGGAGAGGACGCCATTGTTTTGCATGAGCTTCTCGGTGCACCATTGAGAGGTGGTCTGGTCGTAGCCCTCATCCCAGATTTTGAACCACCCATCGCCCGTTGCGGGATCATTGATAGCTGATTTGACGTTCTTCATGTAGACGGCGCAAGGCCCCTTGTGGATTGGATCTAATGCTCCCGGTTGCGATGCGTCTGCATATTCTCGAAAGACAAAATTCAATTTCGCTGCGCGGTTCGTAGAACAGACTCGCGCAACCCCTTTCGTGCCATCGAATCCACAAGCCATATCACTGCTTGCTAGATCGTTGACGGGATCTGTTGCATTGCTTGGCGTCATCGGCATACGGACGCAGGTCCCATCGCCTTGGTCAACGCCGTCCACGAAAAGTGTCGTAAAGACAGTATGAGCAGCAACAGTCTGGAGCGCTGCTAGAGCGACAGTAAGTGTAGAGATTCGCATCGCGATCTCTTTTTATTGGGTATTGAGAGATTGTCCAAATAATTGTATGTTGGAATTTGTACGCAAAATCGAACGAAGGTATGGAGGATAGATGTTTGCAAATGATGCAAGAAAAGAGGGTTCAAATCAAGGCGCTGCCGAGGTTTATATAAAAATTTATAAGAGAAGAAGAATAGAATGTTAAGAGTTATTGATATGTTCCTGTCAATAACAAACGAGAGCTCTGAACAGATACTGAATGTAATTTTATTCCATTCACAAAGGAAAATAGCTGTGACCGGTCTTAGGAAAAGTACTTTTAGCGCTAGATACATTACCCCTATTCTCCCTCCCCTGACCTGGGCCGTAGCAATTAATGTCTTACTCACATATCCCGATATCCTGCCAGACTTCTCGAAGGATAGGTATGTGAATGTTGAGGTTGGGAACACAAGAGTTTCATGTGGGCGAGGAAGCGGAAATTCCAGGCCAATGGATGATGTCGGGCAATTACAGACTTAGCGGCGCCCCTTTTTAGTGTGACCAAGCCCCTGCAAATTGCAAAGGACAGCGCGAAACAGTGCTCTAGTCCTTTGTCCTACCTACCAATGCACCTTTATCTTTAGACCTCCGAAATACTCAGAAGTATTCGTGTTATTCACCACATCAACTCGCTTAACTGCATCACCCCATTCCTCAGTATAAAGACAGGCGGCCTCCTTTCTAGAAACCTTTCTTTACCAAGGTGCCTATACCCCACAAGCACATTTCGCTATCCCGGCAAACACCAGCGTGCCGTCGTGTGCTGAATATAATACCAAGTTGTCTTCTCGGCAATTTCTGTAAGGCCCTACTAGTAGTGTAATAGATAATTGGTCTCAGTCTGTGAATTCATACCTAGGTAGGTATTAAGTTTAAGTAAAATAACATTATTGTCAAGATAACAGTAGTTGCCAAGTTAGAGACCGTTTGCCACTTAAATACCATGCTTTTATATTCTACTCATTAGTAACACATACCTACCTGTAGGTAGTTAGTAAAATTATATAACAGCCTTAAATTTAAAAGAATTCCTATAATAAAGCATTTATTATACGAAAAACAATGAAACACAGTAATTCGCATTGTGGACGGGGAGGCTGGGGTGGAGGGGGGCCGGCGTGGGAGTGACAAAAGTATGTATGAGGGAGAAAGTGAATTGGAATTTGTCGCAGACATATTATATTACTACAATTACTTTACTTCTTCCCTGCCAGCGCCAGCGCATACTTCACAGCCGGAACCTCCTCATCCTCCTTCAGAATCGGTGGCTCGGGACCAAGGGGTGTGATGCTGTACGGGTTGATCTGCAAATACTTATTAACATGTCGGGTCCACACGTAGCATCCATAGAGAAGGCACTTACATTCGTATGGCTCTTAGTATAATGGCGTTTAATATGCGTAAACTCGGTCGTATCCTTGAACGCCGGAACATTCCAGTAGAGATGTCTCAACCATTTGTGAATATGCGGGTATCCGGAGCGAATATCCCGGATGTTTGTCTTGAAATGCTGGACGTAAACGGCATCGAAGCGCACGATTGTTGTGAAAAGTCGGACATCCGCTTCGGTGATATTCTTGCCAAAGTAGTATGGTCCTGCGGACTCGGTGAGGTGTTTCTCGACCCGGTCGAGGGAGGAGAAGAGTTGAGTGACGGCTTTGCTATATGCTTCTTCGGTGGTGGCAAAACCAGATCTGTAGACGCCGTTGTTGATGTCGTTGTACGTCCACTCATTTGTAGCGTCGATGTCTTTTTGAAGATTTTCGGGAAACAGGACTACATTGCGGTATTTCTCGTCGATCAAATCGTCGAACTGTATGTACCCTTGCTGTCAGCTCCTATCCTTCTTTTATTCCCAGCCTTACCTCATACGTCGTAGGGGCATGTGGGAATCTGCAGCGCAGTGTTTCAAACTCAACATGGACAAACTAACCTCTGTGTAAAGCATCCTAATAATCTCACTACTCTCATTGCTGACAATCTTCCCCTGCTTGACATCATACAGGGTCGGGACAGTAAATCGACCCTTATATTCCGGATCAACCTGGAAATAAAGATTTCTCAAGTGAGTATATCCTTCATGTCCTTTTACCGGATCCGCAGTTACATTATCGCCTGGTGCATCCTTGTCTTCTGGTGTTGCGAACCGCCATCCCCTTTCCCCCATGTGCCAATGTACCGCGGTATACGGAATAAAATCTTCGAGGCCTTTGAGTTTGCGTACGATGAGCGTGCGGTGGGCCCAGGGACAAGCGTAGGAGACCTATTACGAGAGCGAATGATCAGCTGCTGAATGCAATGGTTTGGGGACGGAGGGAGTTACATAGAGGTGGTATCTTCCTTTCTCTGGTGGGAATTCTCCCCCCTTCTTAATCCAATTCCTGAATTGCGATTGTCCTCTCTTAAATTCGCCACTTTTATCATTTGGGGCGACCCAGTTCGTGATCTTCTGTTCTTCGGCCTGTGGTGTTGCTTCGTTAGCCCCGCGTCTTGTTTTCATTTCTCCCGGCATCCCATGCACAGTACGTACCATTTTTGAAAAGCTACTCGATGAGAATAGACGGACGGTGTTTTTTGGTAGGTGGGTAAAGTTCACAGATAAATTAAGAAGTGATCTGTAGAGCATGAAGGGTCTTGAGCGGAGGAATGGCTGTTTTCTGTGCAATTGGAGAGGGGGGGGTATGCCGATTAATATATGGCATCGCCGGAATGCAAGATATCGATGGCATAATGCCGAGTAATGCGCGCCGTGGCATTGCTGGGGTGCTTGATAATGATGACTACTCATGACGGCATCCAAGGCTGACGTGGGGTCATGACTACTGGGCCTTGTTCGCTTACAATAAATTAGTCAGTCACATCACTCAGTGCTCAGCGCCAAGGTTCGATACAAAGCATTTTCTATTTTGTAAAAGGCATCGCCATATCGATGTCAGACGCTTTCTCTCTAGTTCCCTTCACTGAACCAACCAAAAAACAGTTTTCTGTAGCATAACCGGAATCCATCATGTAGTCGTCACTCAAAAACAATAGAATCCACCGCTAGTTACCCATCTTCATCATGATATAAGGAACCTCGACATCCTCGCCGCTCTGGTCCTCCACACAGATCTCAAAGATGACATTCTTCTGGTGGTCTGGGATTGGCTTCTTCGAGATATGGGCAACAAGCTCGCTCAGCTTCATTTGATATCTGTCCTTGAGTTTGGATGGCGGGAAGAAGCTAGCATACAAGAGACTAACCCCGGAACTCAGCATAGTGATGTCGAGTCCCTTCTCATCGAAATGATTTATTAGTTCTTGCAGCGTAATGTTGTCAACCTCAAAACGATCCCAAAGTTTGTCGATCGCAACGTCACCAGTCTTTCCTTTGTACTTGTCCTTGGGGCTGCTAATAGGTTCGCTGAAACCGAAGAAAGGCAGTGCAAGGTTGATGAAGCCATTCTTATATTGCTCGATATCGCTCTTTCCGTCAATGACTTTATAAAACTCCAGGATGACAAGTCCCGTAACGAGGGCAGTTGTCGTGGCGATAGCGGGGATGATCTTTCCGGCAATAAATTTGATTTTATGCCTATCAGCGAGTTCGATCTTGTAGTTCTCCGCACGTAAGTTGCTTGCCGCTGTGATGAAATCGATATGATGGTTCGTATCATCATCTTTCTCGAATTCAACTGGTTGAAGCTTGAAGCCTGCCAATTTCTTTGGCTCTGGAAGTTGGCTAGTGATTTTCTCTAGCTCTTCGCTATCATTAAATGCAGAGGCATTCGCGTTTGGATCCTGCAAATGTTAGAGGGGTTTCCCATAGTTGAGAACAAGTACTTACGGGCTCACTATCATCAGCCTGAATCTTTACGCCAGCATTTGGTGAAAAGTCTGGAATGATCATGTTGTCCAACACCTTCTGAATCATGCCTGCGTCCATATCCTTGGTGTTGATGCCGTAGTTGAAAGCATGAAGGTTAGCTCCTGAAACGATAAAGGTCCAATGGAACTCATTCTTAGGGTCGAATTTTAATGGATCTGGAGCACGCTTTGGTCCTGACCAGAAGGGAGCTCCGCTTGACGAGGTTGAGTCTTTGGGGAAGTTGTACAATAGTTGCTGAATGGCATTATTGTACTGCTTTTCGAACTGCAAACGAGCCCATTTGATGCAATCTTCCACGCTCAGAGGCTTATCCTCTACTAAGAAATCACGGATCATCTCGAGCGTGGCCTTCTCGTTACCGCCCTGCTTTAGGGTTGTCTCAAGATAATTTGGTTGGTTGAGGTAGAGATTTACGGTCTCAGCAGGCTTGACGAAGTAAGACTCGAATAACTCTCTAGCCCAGGCAATGGTATGCTCAATCTTGTTCGGGAAGCTTCTCAACGTGCACATCGGGAATGATTGCTCAGGAGGATCTTGCGAGCTAGAATAAGATTCTGTCAGGTGAGGGATGATGACTTGAGTGTTGCCCTTGGTGCCCAAGGTACCGCTCTCTAAAAGCGGCTTTCGGAAGAACACACATCTGCGGTCAACGTATGTACGAGCATCAACATTGTCGAGCGCATTCGTGACTCCATCCAAAGAATTCCAGAATTCTTCGTGGAAGATATGCTCCGTATCTTGCCCTACTCGGTCTCGCATTGTGACGATATGACCTTTCAAATCCGGGTTCATTTCTTGGACGGCGGTAGCAGCACATTCACTCTTCAACTGCCCTACATCCTTAGGCCGGAAGAGAAACTGGCGGTTGAGATTACTCTTCTCAATCGAATCCATATCCGTAACGTGGATTTTTCCCTTGGGCCCAACGCCAAGCCCAATCATAGCCCAATTCTTGAGCATTTCACAACCAATAGCACCGGCACCAACTAGGAATTGGGTAACGTTCCCAAGTTTCTCTTGGTATTCCCTACCGAAAACCGCGATCTGCCCATCGTATCTAGAGTTTAGGGGTTTGCATAACTCTTCTGATCGGGCGGCGCTGGCAGGTAGTGATTCCAAAGAATCGAAGTAGAGCCATTGCTTAATTGGGTGGAATTTACCGGAGACTGCCTTTAAGACTTCTTGAGCAGCAAGACCGCCGAAGAATGCTGCCATCGGACTCAGGTCACCTTGGGCCTCATAGCTCAGTTCCAGGAGGAGTTTCTCGTCCAACTCCACATCCAACTTCTCCTGCTTCGCAAAAGCATTTGCAGACCCGACCACAATCGCAGCATCCTCCTTGTGCATAGGTCTGGGCAAATGTCCATGTTGCTCCGCAAATGCATGGATGGCTTGAAACCCGATGTGTAGCTGCTGCGGGCGGTCAAACTTGGCATAATCGGAGATTAGGAACTCGGGATCTTTGAGCGATGCAGACATAGGCTTGAAGTCAATGAATTTGGGCATCTTCACTTGTTGGTAGATACCGCCCTTCTTATACGTGCCCAATGATGAGACATCGCCAATTGAGAACGTATATGGACCCTTCACTGTGATTTTCCGTGGCTCTGCACCGTTGAGAGCCTCCATCCCGACAAGCTCGGTAAACGTGACAAAGTCGCCATCTTCCAGTCCGTGTCTCGTCTCATCCAGAGCCGACACCAATCCCTCCTCGTCAATACTAGCAACTATTCCACTGACTGGCGCTTCGCCTGTGGAATCTAAAACAGTGAAATCTTTTCCAAAGTCGCAGAATATTGATCCAAACAGGCCAAATGTATCCGCCACCACGAGGTATATGCCTTTTGAGTGTAGGTAGTCCCCAATCACAATTTGGTCCTTGATAGGAGTGTTGGTGAGAACGACCACTTGGTATTTATCGAATTGGGAGAGATCGGTGATTAGACTGTAACAATCCTGTTAGCGGGGAACGTCCACTCGGGCAAGGGGATGCTCACCTGCTAGATTCATGCACTGAAACAGGTGTATACGCGTTCAGCTCAGCGACTCGGGGCACCGTAACTTCTGCTCTGGATTTCCCCACATCATCAAGACGGAGGAAAAATTGCGAGGAGAGATCGGCGATAGCAGCAGGTGCGGGGTCGTAAAGTGTGAGGCTCTTAACGCCAGCCAGGGCGATGTTCTTCGCAATTTCGACACCCAGGCCCTTCAATCCAACAATGAGCACATTCGAAGCACCCATACGCTTCATGGCCTCGTGTCCGAGAACGTAAAGCTGTCTGCTGTATAACGACTCGTCGATCTCGGTGCTGCCTACCACCGACTCGTCCACCTGCATCTTGGTCTCCATGTCGACGTCTCCTTTGGCGGCCTGTACGAACGAATCATTAGCTTTTTATCTTTACAAGTGAAAGCAGTAGAGCCATAGCCTAGAACGGAACATGCTCGGTATGGTAGCGGCATAGCAATGCACATCTTCGGAGGGAGCCAACTCACCGCCATGGTCTTCTTTTTCAGCTGGGGATACTCTACGTGGGATAACCTGCGCTTTGACGACTTGTTCTGGCTCTCGCCGTCGGCTGTTTGCTGGGAGGGAATCTTGACGTTTTGTTTGTTCGATATCCCAAGCAAGCTCGAGTTCTAGGTCCCAAAAGTACCCGACCTTGAACTGCTTGAGTGGAGTGATGTGGCAGAGACGGGAATGAGGGTATGGTATCAGAACGAGACGAGTGAGTCCTATGGAATAGTTCTTAAACGCGGTGAAAGGACGAAGAGAACGAGTCGAGGGTGAGCTGGCAGTTAACTGTAAGATGGACTTCGGTCCCTCAGTCATCACGCCGAAGCCTCTAGAGCAACGGAGCTAATGACATAACCAAACGGGTGCACATCACGTGCACGTCGCCGATCTGTCAGGAACCGCCGCCACCTCAGGCAGCTACAAACGGCTATCTGCAAGTACCTAGGTACCTTGTGCACTCCAGCTATGGATAGGTCCGAAGCATACATATAGGTATGCCTCCTCCAAAGTCGAATAATCACGCAATATACATAGCTCTCTATAGTATTTGCTATGGTGCCATGCCTTTTAACATCTTCACCTCCGGTTGGAACATCTTGTGCCATTACTTGCGTATTATGATTATGAATCGGGTACACAACAGACCGGCGCACTTGTCAGGCGGCTAATCTTCGGCAGCCCCTCATTCACCCCCACTATACGTAGTACATACGTAAGGTACATAGGTACATACTACGTATCGTGTCACAGCCCTCCTAAGGCAAGCAAGGCAACGGCGAGGGACGTGCTACACAGATTGCAGCACAACAGCATGGCTCTGGTTCAGTGAGGATATCAATATCATTCAGTGTGCTTCGCTCTTGTAAGACTTGTGCGACCAGCCATCTGACTAAGGGGGGCGCAGAGCACACTATCCGACGAAGCGGTATTTGAATTTTCAAGATGATCACAGAGCGCGTTTTGCAAAAAATATTTCCGTTCAATTTATCCGATCTGATATTTAGCTACCCTGCTATCGGCGCTAACCTGAGCGACCTCGCCCTAGGACCAACCAGATGAAAGCAACCCCCGGAGTCAGAGATTTACTGGACCTTCTGGAGCTCGACGTCGCTGCAGAGTGTTAGAAAGCAGTTGGTGGGAGGTTGTGTTTGAGTTGGGGTTGGGGTTGAGAAGATACTTACAAGATGAGGGAGGCATTGGGTGGGATATGACCCGGGAACCCGCTGCATAATCACGTCAGTCTACATCTAGACAGTGGAGCGTATATCGAGAGGTCTGCGGCGCAGCTTTGGGAATATAAAATGATAACCATTGGGTGGGGAGGGGGTTTCCTACCGGTCACCATATGCATAGTCTCTGTACATAGCAAAACGAACATATTAGCCAGGATTCTTAAACAATTGTATAGGACATGGAAGAGGGGGGGGATAGGCCACGCACGATGTGATATCCAATGTTGCCTTCTCGCCTTGTTTCATGGTTGTAACACCCTCATCCCAACCTGGTATTGCCAGTCAATAGCCGTCCTGCTCTGTTTGCTAGAGGATGCTCCCAGCTTACCCTTAATGACCTGCCCGGTGCCAATCTGGACAACAAACGGACCACGGCCAACGGACGAGTCGAATCTGGCGAGGGGGCAAGGGTCAGCCTTCTAGAACCAGCACGACGATTTGACATGAAAATGACATACTTCTCGCCCTTGTTATCAGGCTTGGTGGTATCCTTTAGGTAGCCCGTGTACTGGATGGTGACTTGCTGGCCTGGCTTGGGGATCGGGCCGGTGCCCTCTTGGAGAGTGGTCTTTTGGACACCCATTGCGGCGGTAGTGGTTGTAAATGGAAAGCTTCGAGGGGTGGAAAGGGCGGGAACGGAACGGCGTGTGGGAGTGGCAGTGGTAAGGGTAAAAAGCGGGCGGCGAAGGGGACGTTGTGCAAGAGAAAGGGAGAACATGTATGCGGGAGCAGCGGCAAGAAAGGCGAAGGAGTCAGGACCTTTATAATCAATCAGTGGTGACGTTCTGCCCGAGACAGGTCGAGTCCGGTAGTTCTCGCCCTAGAGTCCTAGACGACGGTTCAAAACAGCGAGTGGTTTCCGGCTAGCTTGTCCACCACCCCCCATCGGGCAGTCGACCTTCCCTCCCCTTCCATCTTCCATTCCTTACACTTACTCTGCCCTATATCTACGACTTACGCAGCTCTGCTTATTAGATGTGCGCAGGGAGCGCTGCCCCGTACCCCGTTACGAACCTTGGGTGCGCTGGCTGGGGAGTCTGGCTTGGGAGTCGGGTCCAAGACCCAGTTGATATGGGTACAGTACTGTCTAGAATCATGGATACGTCTTGGCCAGGATTACTCGAGATTCCCGCCGCGCCAGGAACGTCAAACCATCGACTCTTGCGACGAACCAGCCGTTCAGCCCAAGCCCGCGCCCAGGACGATCGCCCCCCGCGCCAACTGGTTATCGCCATTGCCGCCACAAATCAGGGACGGTGGTGTTCTATGGCCGCTATGGAGTAGGTACAGCTACGAGCCAACGATCCTTCAAAGGCCGAGTATCCTGTCGGCGAGAGGAACGTACAGCGCTATGTACAGAGTACAAAAGACCACATTGCTCACATTGCACCGCACCACACCGCACTACTTGCGTCGCCAAATCAAAACCACTTCAGCCGACGCCCGTGGCCCAATTGTGAGTGCGATCAAGGGGCAGTCAGTGGCAGTGCCTCTTGTCGAAGCTGCAAGCGGCGGTTGGCAGCCTCTGGCAACCCCCAACTGCTCGTCTGGTTGAGCAGTGGCCATGTCGTCGCACTCTGGGTCCCCCAGGTGTGACAGTGAGGCAGGGTTACAGTATAATCATAATATAATACTTCGTACCAGTGACGATAACGGGCGACAGTGCGGCCCAGCGATGATGATGAGCACGAGCATCAGCATGGTGTGCAGCAGGAACAGGATCCACCATTCGCGGCTCCTCCGTATTGCTTGCACAGAGAGCCATTCGGTGATGTTCCGAAGGTTTGAAGATTAGAACATGTAACCCTGGCAACGCAGGTATGTCGACATCCTTCGGAGGATGTACTCAGAGTAGTCATTCCTGATGCGGATCCAGCAAGAGAATAATAATACACTGCAAGTCTGCAAGACAGGTCCCCTACATCCTGCCTCTGCAGACGCACGAACTACCGAGTTTGATGTCCAGTCGCCCACCAGTCGGAGGCAGCATAAACTCAGGGATGCATGCGCGGTGTGAGGCAGAATCGCCCGGAATCAAACCATACGATCAATCCCCTCTTCTAGGTTCCCGGTTCATTCGTTCCAGGCTTCGGCTCTGGCGGTTGGTGCGCATCTCGGCTCTCCTGAGTTTTGTCTCCTCCAATACTCCGTACTTCGTATTATATCGAGTACTGGTATCTCTTCACCGGACCGATATCCGCCGCAACGCGGTGCTCCTGTTCTCTGAGACGTGCAAACTTCGTGGTGCCGAGCCTGTCGTCCTGCCATAACCTTGCAATAGCAGGAACCGTCCAGAAGGAACCCGGCCACGGTTCGTGCCGCCCGAATAGGCGGTTGTCTGGCTTCTAGAAGGCCTGCCTTATCCGGTCGTGGTGATGCCGTGGCTACTTAACATCCCGCCTATATCTCACACGAGAGGCCGATCTGCTTTTAAATCCCAGGGATCTACGTAGTTGCTAATCGCCACATCTTCGATCTAATATCGAACTATAGGGCAGTGGAACCTTAGTTGCGCTCAAGAACCACCGGCTTGCTACATTGGCGACCCGGTTTGGAAGCTTCAGGATATGCAACCGAGGAAGCTGCTGGGAGTTCAAAGCTTAGATGGCGCATTTCTCTCACTTATCGCATCCGAATAATTGAGTACCGCGGCCAGGTAGTCCTAGGCCGATGCGGATTGCTATCAAATTGGATAGTGGATTCGGCCGCAATTACAAAGTATAGGGGCGACAGCTCATGGAATTTAGCACTCTGAAACCGTGATAAGATCGTACGAGAAGTCTTATGTTGGACTGGCAATCAGATCACATTACTAGGAGACACCTCCGCCATTCATGTTGTCATCCCATTTCCTTGTGGCTATTCCTCGCGGCTTTCCTGGCTGAGTTGAGGCTCATGCTCTCCTGGTCTCATCATGCACATGCGAATATGTCACGTGAGACCTCTCAGTTCTGAGCCAAATGAAGAAATAGACTCGCTCGTATTTGAGCTGCAAAGCATTATAGCTTCTAGTTTCTAGGAATGCTTACATACCTATATGTTATAGTCCACTGCAACTACGGACCACTTCAACTCTCTCTGCTAAACTGTAGCCAAGACTTAGGCATTTCGTTAGTAGCTTAGACGCAGTGTAATTAAAAGGCACGGGTAGGTTCACGTCGGAGGTTACGATAACTCTACTAGCCTTTACAGGTTGTTATATTCCTTCGACTCTTATCTGCAGTATAGATATCTCCTATGTGCCGCTTAATCTCCAGGTTTGCGGCTTATGATTGCTTCAAAAAAGAATCGGGATCAAATAATGTCTTGTTTCGAGTTTCACGTCGAGTTGTCGATCAAGTTCAGGCGATGTTTGAGTTGGGTGGCAATCTTCTGGGTTTCGCGCAAAGCCATTCCAGCAAGACAATCATAAGGATTTGGTTATATGCATAGTCGTTTATATCCGTGGATAATGTTCATCTGGAGGATTCTTTGACTGGATAGCGACCGGGTTGGCATACGCACATGCTAGCAGTTCACTGCTAGACACAAGGTCCAAAGGGCGGAAGCTCTTTGGAAGCCCCTCGGCTCTGTATTGCTGGTCTACAAATTCAGATTAGTTTGTTTCATTACCCCATGGGCCGATTGGAGCCACGAAACCCATGCGGCGTCTGAGTGCCTTTGTCTCGACTAGCGGGCTGCCTATTGCTTAACCCTTGTATTATCCGATCAAACAGCAGCTTCGGCATGCCACGTTCCACGGATCTTGAGCCGTTGCATACGGGATTTCTCCCGGTAGTGGACTTCGCCGCTCATTCCGTTCGTTCCCCGAGTGGGCCGACCCTACTTCAAACATCAGGCAACCTATACCATTTCGACTAAGACATAGGGGTCGTGCGGACTAGTTATGTCGTGTCCTCTTCGACAGACCCGATTACATATTCACTTTCTTATTGGATATTACATGGACCAGGCGAGTGCCTTGATTGCATAACATTGTAGTAATCGATTCATTATAGCTCGTGATTACGAGGCGGTCCCACGCACCGGCCGAATAGCTATCATACTTCGTACTTATCCTGATGATATACTGCTTGGGCTGAATGGCATCAATCTAAGCTATATTAAGGTCGTACGGCCATCTATTACGGTAAAAATATCCTAGTTCGAAACTTACCTATTGTTGAGAGTTGGATGGTATGGTGGTCATTTACAAAACGGCCCGTTTAGCATATGCTACTTCAATTATATACGGGCAGGCGTCTTTACCAACCAAGCTGTCCCTCGCGAACAGCCACTGCAGACATTGAACTACACTCATATAAACTACGGGCCGTACTAGCTCTGCCTATCAGCTTCACATGCCCACGTCCAACTTACCTATGGATATCATTGAGGATTTGTTTAACAAGTGACATAAACTAGAGAGAACTTGTTTATCCATATGTCATTTGATTTTGCCAAAAATACTCCAGCAACAGAAAGATAGGTAGATGCCAGTTTCCATCTGGTAGGAGCCGCCGAACGCCATACCAGTCACCATCAGAGCGTCTAGTCAAGTATCATCCTCTAGGAAGTTCCAAGTTCCAATATCTTCAATTTAAAGTAAACGGATGGGGGACAAGAAAATCAGATAGTACCGCTTACTAACCCGCCTATGCCCAAATTGGGAATCCTTCTTTTCAAGTAGCCTTCTTACCAACATAGCATGTGCTCTTCTCGACTGTGTCCCAGATTTGTCTCGAGGCCTGTTTGAAGTCCTCGATAGCTCCTCTTTTTCTTCGATTGCGGGCCGACAGAAATTCCTAAATCGCCCCAGTCTCTCCTTGAACGTGAACAACCTGAGCTCATTAAATACATATGGCGAACGTGTATTGCATACTCGGGGCATGTAAGTCTATGCTCGATTACTCACCCCTTGAAAGGACTACCGACGAGGTTCAAGCTGCGCTATCAGAATTGCCAAACACAAACTCGCGTCGTTTGTTCGCATACCGTAACTAAAGCACATTCTTCATACCTCTTCTGTTGTATTATTCTATCAAGGACCCTGTGGCAATATCCTTATTGCCCATCAGACTAGCTTCAATCCTTCTTAGTGCTGTGAGAGAACACTCCTGCCAAATATTAATTTATATTCCTCTCCGCTGGTTTGAGGCAATCGATGGGCAGAGGGATCTCATTCCCTATGCCAGGTAATATCACTCGATAGCTGCATATGTTATTAAAGCGGCCTATCTCATCCCATGGTACTAGCATTATTTAGATGTTATTGCTGTTAAGGATGGTTCAACAAGCAGTCGATGCCAAAGCAACGGTAATGTTGGGACAATCGTAGGTGATCCCAAGTTGAGAATAATCTCAGTTCAATATAAAACTATTACTCTCTTGTCTAATGAAAATACCTTGGTAAGACAAGTCCCATGCCTTTAAGTAAACAAGTCATCTGTTCTACGCTCGTTCGTTAGAGTTATAGTGTTTAATTGTGTTAATTCCTAGCTCCTCATCTTGTCTGGACTTACTCATCATCCGTGTTAGTAGAACAGAGCCATCAATCCATGAAATATAGAGTTAACGATAACTGGGTCTGGCTAGCTTGGGAATATTCAATACCAATAATTGGAAGATACCTCTGAGGGTTGACTACTACAATCTCTAATTTATGGGGCCACAACTCCCATGACATGTAATGGAGGGGTATTTTCTGCTTAGATGTTGGATAGGGAGCCTTGGGTATATCATTACCATGACATAGCAACGTCCCCGAATAACAAACCTGAAGTATTTTCGCGAATGACTGACCGTGGACAAAATTTGAGGATGGAATGAACGCACAACTTTCCTTGTTAGGGACAATATCCTTATACCAAGGGCATAATAACCAAGTTAGGAAGAGGCTAGTTAATATATGTTCTACAAGTATAATATTTGCATCAAAAAGCCGACAATAGGAATTACCTACTCTGAATGCCAAAGGACACCTAAAATATGAAAGAGATAATATGGTGGGAATCCTATATATCACCAATACTCGAGTTTCTTTGGGGTTTGGTCTTAATCCTCCATTGTCGCCAGCCGGGTTGTAGATTTATGCCGCCATTTCAAGTGCAATGGGGGACATTGGGGAGGCAAGCCCTATCTCCTCCACTCGTGAAATTCATATGGATCTCCATCGCCTCTAGTCATCAAGAAGAACAGTCAGACAACGTATTTTACCTACTCACAATCATAAGATCTCGTTCATTTTCCTCTTACTACTAAGTGAAACTGTGTGTGGTTTATATTAAATAACACGTAGGAAATTTCCTCACCCTCCCTCGCTCTACTCTTCCCGAATCTCATTGTTCTCCCACCCCATCTTCGATTTATTGCATGTACAGTAGGTCCTAAAAGTCCACCCTGCATATCGTCTCCTTTAGCCATCAAACTAGGTAGACTCATATCCTTCCAAGCGATCATTCGACTCCGCCATACCCCACGAACGCCACATCTATCGGCCCACCTCCCTAAAACGGAAGGTGAAGAATTAACTTTGTGGTTTATTTCATGTGAAAATACTGTTTCCATGTGCATGATATTTCGCAAGGCCTCGGGGGTAACGTTGTGTAAGTCTGAACATTGGTGAGGGGAAGAAAATTGAAAAGGGATGTTGGAAAAAACAATAGAAAATTGTGTACCTTTGCAGAACTTTTCTTCATTTTTCCAAGTTCCTTCCCGTGGGCATTATAGATTTTTTGGGCATCTTTTAACTAAACTGAGTTCAGATTGTTTGATGCAGCCAAAATACTAAAAGCTGTGTAGTACCATAATCATTTTTAGCAAAGCAAAGAGCTCAAAAAAATGATGGAATAAAGGAATGACTTAACACTATATAGCACCATCTAATATTTCATAGGGTTTTAGGGAGCGCTAGTCGAAGAGATAGCTATAATTTTGTTTTTTCCCCGCCAAATAAACCCCCCCCCCGCTCCTAATCTTCATAACCTACATGAAGTATATAGCATATATAGCCATAGATAAAGAATCACAATTACAGTTAACTACAAAGAGCTATGGCAAAATGTTCTCGCTTCTCTCAATTTTCACATGACAGATAAATAAAATGAATCGAGTCTACCAGTTTACTACCTACCTAGGTATGCATTAAAAACCAAGAATAATATGGAATTAGAAACTCGGGGGGGGGGGGGAGATTGGGTTAAGTTTGATAGAGATTTTATATCGAATGGAGAAATTGAGAAAGAGATATATAAATTGTATTTTCCCCTCCGCTCCCCTTTGTATTATAATTCTACATTATTTGTCGTTTTGTTAACTTTATCGCTAGTCATAGAAATGGAAAATAAGGGTATGTATAAATAAACCCACCGATTGCAAAGTGTAAAATATGGCATATTTTGTGGAAATACATAAATCTCGGATGATCAGATTGAATGGAGGAATTGTGAGAAGTATTGGGGACCATTGAAGGGCATATCTTTTATGCACGCACGCATAAGTTGTCAGAGCATTGTCGGTCAGTCACATGATGAGACATCACCTGACATACGAACAGGGGCAGTAAGAAGCCTACGAAATCAGGCATAGAGAACGTCTCCAGAGCCAGCCTAGGCTCACTCCACCCACCTGTAGTTACTATAGCTCTCCATCCCTTTCATATTATCTCATGGAATGCGATTACTACCATCTTACAAGCTCTATGATACTTTGATATAATTGAAATTAAATCACAATACTTTGTAAGAGGGTCACGTGATTAAATGAACTCCCGGGCTTTCTCATCTCATCTCCGCTCCCTTCCTTACAAGTAAGCTGAGAACCCGGAAACGCGTTAAAAAACATGGAAACAACAGTTCCTGCATGTTTGTGTTATTTCCCCAAAATAATTCTCATCATGGGTTCTTCCAAGACTAGGCAGTCCTTCACAACAAGGCTGATGCTAAATATTTCTACACTGCACCCTAGGTACCTGCGCCTAGGTACGGAGTACCTTGCGTGGTAGATTCTCTTACAAGCCCAGGCACCTTCGGTAAAACAGGATGAAACAACCACCCATCTCCACTACCCTCAACAGAGAAAACAGTCCGGAGCATATCCCGTATAGGAATTTACGCAGGGCGGTTTGTTCTAGACAGGCGGTTCTGGTGAAACAATGGGTAAGTTAATGCGAAGGGGATGATGTTTCGCGATTAGCAGAAGTAGGGCCGGACGGAAAGTGAGTGAGGCTGAGGTGTTATGGTGCCCTGGCCGGGGGGTGGTTATGGCTGGGGTTCGGATGGGGAAATGTGGAGGAAGGAAGAACCGGAAGAAGGTGTTTTCTGGAAGTTGATTAGGAAGAGAAGGAGGGAGGCATAACATAGGTACGGAAATAATAAAAGTGGTTTCGACGATCTTCCGGAGGGGAATCTGAATGCTTGATGGTAATGTTCTAGATTGTAAGCTGCACCGTGCAGTCGGGAAGATTGCCGACCAATAGGTATGTTACACTATGGAGTAAGCAGTATGATTGCAATCTTGGGTGAGATTGTTCATTAATGCCGTTGGTGTTGGCGTTGGGTTGATGCCATGTTGGATTAATATTATGGTTGGAGAGAGAATGGATGTTGGGATCCAGAGGAGGAGAGACGATGTTGGTAGCTAAGGCAGGTACGGGGATTTTTTTTTTGGGGAATTAATTGAATTCATCTCCCGAGACTGCGTCGGGGGCAATTACGGAGTAGTAAAGATTTCTCGTCCCTCCAAGTCTGAGTTGCTTGAGCGATATGAAATAGATGTGTCGAAATGAATACAACGGTCACGCCTGCTGTGGTGGCTCACTAGGCGATAGCTGAGATATCTTCAACTCGTTCCGGGCGGCATATCTCCTTGTGATAAGAAATTCCTACGATTTTGTTATGATCATTACTACCAGCAAATGCTTATGCAATGCTGCCACATCACACCTATTCTGCAAATCCCCGATCCGCCCGCAAGGTAGAGTCAGTCGTCGACAGATGTTTGTTTGAATATCCGGAGTCCTTGCCTGCCGATGTCCGTTGCCGTGTGTGTCCTTGTACCTAATTAAGGTACCTTAAGGTACCTATGAATATACTTGTAATACGTCGGGCTACCACGAGCTTTGTCTCCGATCTATCGCCAGTGGGTGCCCGATTCAGCCCAGTCCAGCCAGCAGCGTTGCTTGGACGAAAGGTTCGTCTTCTCTTTGACGTTTGAGGCGTCGAGCAAAGCGCCGGGGATTACTTCATACCTCGTACTCCCGTGTATATTTAGCAAATAATGAAATGCTGGCGCGGGGCTTGTCTTTGTACAGTATCGCGCAGCATCGGGGGGCTGAAAGTGGGTTAGCTATGTGCTGTACCAGTTAGGTCCACACACAACACGCATTCTCAAAGAGGGCTGGTCGGAACATTTTTCTGATTTGGTGGTGGTGGTGGTGGTCGTGCCCATAGCGGTTGTTATGTTTGTCGAGGCTGGATTGGGGGAGGAGAAGGAAGGGGGAAATGTTGGAGGTTCTGAATGGGGTGGATGGTAGGGTCCAATTACAGAAGCGTGGTTGGGAGGAGAGATGATGTGATTGATTCATTGATTGATTGATTGATTGATCGATCGATTGATTGTGGAATTATTGGATTATTGATTAAAGAGGAGAAAGAGTTTATCCGTGAATGAGGCAGTGCGGGAATTTGGGGAAGTACAGAGACTGCACTGCACTGTACATGTTATGTGCTCATTATTTGCTGACTGCTCAGGGACGGAGTCGAAGCACCGGGTGCATGGATATATGTAGGTATGTATATGAGGGCCGGTATTAATTATTGGGAAGAGTTTTCATTCCAACCACCAGCTTTGCTTGCCACCTTGGAGAAGGGGGAAAGAAGAAGCATGAAATAAAACGATGAATCATGAATCATTAATGATTAATTATTGCGCCGTCCAAGAAACAGACTCACTCCCCACTGTACTCCGTAAGTGCACGAAAAAGTAAGTCATAATCAGGCGCCCAGGCGGAAATGAAAGGGCGATCGGGGGTCTCTTAGGGCGGGCTTGTGGTGGATGTTTAGTGGTCCTCCAGCGCCACGGCGGGCATTTAGCGACCGCTCAGTGGCCGCCCAGTCCGCTAATCGAGCCAGCCGGGACCTTCCTAGCGCCCGTCCTGTCAGGGGCAGAGTCTGAGATTATTAGGGTGATGAGTAGTAGTGAGGTGTTGTGCGAAGTACACTGTACATATACGTACTGTGCTGTAGTACCATAGCACAGCACAATAATAATAATAGCAGGTGGGGAGTTTTGTGAAAGTTGGAAGTTGGAAGTTGGAAGTGGATATATCTTATTATATGTTTCTTCTTTACAGTATACCTGCCCACTCTACGGATGTTTACCAACCACCGGCTGCAATTTACCAGCCGTCAAAGAGCGATCGATTCCGGAGTACGACTGTACTACTGTACTGTACTGTACGTACGAAGTATCGAGTGCTTTGTTGTGGCTTTTTGCGAGAGCGTCACTCCGCTCCACCCTGCCCACGGTATCACCCTATCACCCCATTACCCTGCCGCGTTCTTCTTTGGCCCTACGGCTGCCAAGGAGCGTGTTTTAATTAATTCATTCATCAATTTGCCGGGTGGTGGTTGTTTAATACGTACCGCGCATGTACATACTGTACAGTTACCATTACCACGTACCACCTCCATACCTGGTACGGATATTGTCTGGCCTTCATTGATTCATTGATTCATTATTATTGTGGGCTCTGTGCATGTAGACCTACCGGGTGCGGTACATGTACATACATACATACATACATACATACATACATACATACATACATACATACATACATACATACATACATACATACATACATACATACATACATAC